>NW_026267349.1:466122-476496 GCF_000697945.3 Frankliniella occidentalis | reverse complement strand
CCCCCCACCCTCATCTCTCTCTTTCTCTCTCTCAATTACATTTTCATTCAATTTAAGTCAATTCTCTCTATAGAATCGCGAGCAACGTGCGCGTGCGTCCTTCATAGTAATAGGAGGATTATTTTGCGAGGTTTAGCGGGGTCCTTTTGCGGGTGCCCTCGCTGGTCTCGGCACCCATTGTGAGTACCGTCGTGCCGAAGTCGTGCCGAAGTCGTGCCGAAGTCGTGCCGAAGTCGTGCCGAAGTCGTACCGAAGGGGTCACTGGGTTTTCCAGCCTGTTGGAGGTGCAGTATTCGTTTTGCTTTTGGAAGCCTATCTGTTCCGAGTCGCTTCGGCTCCTTCCGGCTCTCTCCCAGCCCCCGGGTGAGGCCCACGCGGCTACCGAGGAGAGGGGGGGGGGTGGGTGCAGCAACAAAATCAATGCAGCCGCGTATAACCAATCGCGGAGCAGCCCGCCTTCCTTGCAGCGAGGGGTGGGGTAGGGGGTGGGGTGCGCGGCGGGGGCGGCAACGCGTGGGCCGAGCAACTCATCTCCCGGGGCCCCGACAACAGTCGAGCGCCAGCGGGTCACGGAGCAGCAGGAAGAGGAGGCTGCGTCCTGGACCCGGAGAGGGAGAGGAGCCCACCTCAGTCTGACCCAGTCGCAGGGGTGGTGAGGAGGGGTACGTCAAGGGGTACGCCCGGGGAGGGGGAAGCCTGGGCCGAGGGGGCAGCCAGGCCGTGGTGCAGCGCAGATGACGACCGGCCGCCCGGGCAGCGGGAGGCTGCAGGCGCCCCCCGAACCCCGCAGCCTACCCGTAAGTACAATGCAAGTGCAAGTACTCGCGTGCAAAGCGCTCGCGTACAAGTGTACTTGATGAAAGTGCGCCTTCTCCGAGTCCCCCGAGTCCTGCGGTTCTTTTCTACTTTCTGTCGGTACAGGTGGAGGTGCGGCACTGCATCAACATGATCATGCTGGACAGGGCGCCGAACGGGAGGTCGTTCATGGCGTCGATCAATGAGTACTGCCAGAGTCACTTCCGCACAGACGTGCTGTACGTCTACGAGTACACAGGTGGGTCAACACGCTGCGCACGGCGATAACTTTTGTTACGCGTTTGCATCGCGTTAGTGTTGTTTGTTGTTTACTTCCGCAAATTACAGGTGAAACGTACATGGTGACGACGATACTAGATGGCCTGGCGTACGCCACGGAGCAGAATACTAACAAATTCCTAGCCAAAATATTGGCCGCGAGATCGACAGCAGAGGTGTTCTTACCCGAACTGCGAAGTGACATTCTCGACGCGCAGTTGAGCGACGACCTCAAACTGTCGGTGAGTAGTGTGCATTGGAGGTTATGTGTCTAGTCCGGATTGGTGGTTTCCGACTTTTCAGAGTTCAAAACTGTAGGGTCACTTCCTCCGCCTCACAGATATTTGATAATGTGGACCTGGCCGATGAAAGGATACCTGTAATCACTATGCCCTATGAAATGATAAAGCCGTACGTAATACTACTGGAATGCTTAGATAGGTAAGCAATCTCGTACTACTGCACCTTACAATTACATGCTAGACCCTTCATGCATTGTGTTGGGCATGCAGAATTTCATACTGCCATAATATTATGCACAATTTTGTGCACAGCTATGTACAGATTGAGCATAATTACGCACAATTTGCACATAATTATCCAGAAAATTTGTGCATTCTTATGGCTGTATAAAACTCTGCATGTTTATGGACAATAAAATGCATCAAGGATCAGCCTGCACTCGCGAATTGACTAAATTCGTGTGGTGCCTTCTTCAAACACCATGTTCTTCTCCTTTGTAGGAACTTTGGTTACAAGGAGAAGGACATTGAGTTCATGACGCATGCGGCCATGGGTTACATACCCGGCCGCCTCACCATGACCGTCGGCACCTACAGCGTGAGCGTTCCCATGTCACGCTTCGCCAAACAGGAGGCGTCGCAGTCCATCCTCATGGTGAGTCACGAACGGAGGGTTGGAAATGCAAATCCAAGGGCACAACTAACTGTTTTACTACAGTCAAAAGTGGCAAACACTTGGTTGTCCAATGTCCAGTTCGTAAGTAAAGATCTGCAGAACTAATATCGGCACTGTGTGCACTGTGTTGCATGTGCGACACTGAGTTCTCCGGTTTGCTAGCGTGACGGACATTTTCGTTCCGCAGTTGCAACTGCAAAACGTCTTAGTTCGCCGCTTACAAATGCAAAATAAAATGTTTGCTCCAAATACCGTGTTTCTTTGTCGTTTGTTGCCAGAGTGTTCACGGCCACCTGGAGTCCTGGGGCTCGCTCATCCGCATGTACATCGTGAACGAGGCGCGCCCCTTTGCCGAGCTTGGCCCGTACCTGGAGAGAGCCCAGGTAAAGTGACTTGACCCGCCTAAAAGTAATGTGAGGTACTTCAGTTATTGCACAACGAAAATGCATTTTTTGCGTGTTTGTTTCTTTCAGGATATTCCATTGACGGCTGGCTCCGACATTGAGGACGATGCAGTGACCGCCGGGGTCGCCGTCGAGGACAAGGGAGAGCCTCGCGCCGCCCCGGAGGACGCCGCACCAGGTAGGAGCGCTTCCTCGACTC
Organism: Frankliniella occidentalis; assembly: GCF_000697945.3. Classification (NCBI taxonomy): domain Eukaryota; kingdom Metazoa; phylum Arthropoda; class Insecta; order Thysanoptera; family Thripidae; genus Frankliniella; species Frankliniella occidentalis. The sequence goes on along the minus strand of NW_026267349.1, from coordinate 473,901 downwards.
TATTGAAGTGAGTGAGCGGCGGTGAACGGTGAGTATTCTGACACGTGTGTATGTGTGTTTTCTTTCGCAGATACCAGCAAACCTGAAGTAAAAGGACTGGCGGCCGTTGAGGAAGAGGAGGAGGAGGAGGATAAGGAAGAGGACGACGTGATTTCTGACGACGACGAGGACAAACCGATAGCTACCTGTTACGGCGCCGAATATCGAGATGAGATCGAGGAGGAAATCGGCGTGACTCGGCCGCGGAGAGTCAACTACCCGCTGTACGTGCGCCTCAGCTTTGGTGACCTGCCGGCCATCGGCGACGACCTGGAGGAGGTCGAGCTCGAGTCCATCCTGGCCACCGCGCCCGAGCCCTCCGCCGAGCACCCGCGGATGGGTAAGAGGGGTCCGCCGCCACTGCTGGACCCGCTCAGCGAGGACTCGCCCTTCCCGGTGGCGGCCGCCGACCTGCCGGGTGAGTCGGTTCCTCTGGGACAGCAGGCCGTCAGAGAGGCCCCGCTGCTGCAGAAGCCCCTGCCACTCTACCCCCATCCCGGTCCGCCCCAAGCCGCGAGCCAGGGCGGTGAACCCCCGGGGCTGCCGTGGTCGGCCCAGCAGACGACGGGAAGGGTCTTCTTCTTCGGGCGCCAGGAGCCCAGGGACCAGCCGAAAGCGAGGGACGCGGGCAGCCGCGGTATCCACTGGGATACGAACATCCCGCCGCACATTCCCATGCCCAACTTCATGACCAATAAGGAGCAAGAAAGCGACCACCCCGTTGGCTCCGAAATGCATCGGCCAGTAGAACCTTTACCATTACAAGCACCTCTAGATAGGACTACCAGCGCAGCTCCCGACCCATTGCAAGCGCCACTGTCAACTACTCTGCTACCAGCGCCAACAGCTGTGATTCAAACTGATTGGGAAACACAGACTGGTGTGGCGTCCCCCCTGCTTCCAATGACAGGAACGACAAACGCGGTCACTGAAGAGGGTGTGCAAGAAGATTGGCACCTGTCCCGTGAGGAAATGTTAGAGGCGACCGATATCAATTTTCATGAAGTATCCAGTAAATCATCGTATAATAGACATGGTACGGCTGTTATGAGCCCGTACTTTGGGCCTGCAGCAACGACACCAGACGGGTTAAAGTTAACCGATGAGGCTCAGCCTGTGCCGAATGAAATCAGTAAAGTGTGCTCATGCTCGGATTGCAAAGGCTGCCAGCCCCAAGATCGGGAAAACATAAACTGGGAAGCAAGGGAGGAACTCTACCAACTGATGTTAGAAATCAACCAGATGCAGGTAGGATATGTGACAAAAATATTTATAATGCAATGTCGCAGTTTTATTAATTAACACAAAATGTCTTTTTCAGATTGAAGATGATTCTATGGAGGACCTCTTGCCCGCCAGCCTCCTGAGATCACTCCAGATTATATAGTTGCACAAGCTGCAACACATCATTGCGATGATATTGAAGTACACAAGAACAAATTACTTCTTACAACTTGAAAGCAAGGACATTGCACAACAAACGTCATATTAGTTTTCTTACTTATTTAGTCAGCCAAGTGACACGACATGGAATTATTCATAGTACAAGCCAATCCTCGGTCCAAACGTCTAAATTGCTTAAAATTGTTCAAACAAGTCCTCAAAATTTGTGCTAAAAGTCATGTAACTTGAATTATCCTTCTAATTTTTGTGAAAGAAACCTGACAAAATGTACAAACTTTCAGAGAAAATTAGCACGTCACCGACAGCTCGATCTGATCTTCAATAACAGGTACTGTAATGCCGTTGGCGCCAAGGCGACATTCGTTTTTGGTCTGTTGGTAGTGTCGAGTAGACATTTATATTTGGCGGTAAATTGTAAATAGTTCAGCGATTAACCCCCTCGGGATGCCGTGTGAGACATGAAACCAAATGACATCGAAGTGATGTCGATTCGACAGGAGACGTTTAAATAGCATTTCACTGTGATGTTCTTCTACGGGAGCGCCATATGGGTGCAAATGCAGTAGTGGTCTAGGTGGGCAGACAATTTGTGACTTCGCTCTCCGCCGTTATACGGCAATCTCTGACTGAATATTGTAAGTGCGTAGGAGTTAAATCCAACTATATTTAGGTAAGATCAAAGGGCGTTAAGGAATCTACACGATAAATTTTTATGAACTTTTTAATACACATTTCCCTGTGTATGCTCTAAGAAGTACTATTTTAAACGCAGTTATGAGCACAATCGTTCATAAAATGCAAACATACCAGTCGGCTGATTCACGCCGCGCATTTTCGTAGTTATACTGTGCCGCATGCACGCGTGTGGGCGGGTTGCCTACTCGCACGGGGCCATTAAGAGTCGTGGGCAGCGAGCATAGGCATACCAGCTGTTAATCAAATATCAAAATTCCTGGAAAGATTCTGAGCAAGCAAGCGGGGCCTTCAAATATTCGCGCGAGGCGCCCAAATCGGCGGCGACAGGAAGTGCAAACGGATGTATTTCACCCTTCCAGCGGTCGCGCCGCCGATCGCCTCGCGGGGAAGGGCCTCGGGCCCTCGGCTCGCGGCTCGGCTCGTCAGTCGCCCCGCTAGCAGTGAGTGTGGAGGTACCAGTTCAGTTCAGTTTAATACAGTTTAATAATCAAGCCAACAACTTGAGTAATATCCTGTCCAAACCCGAGATATCTAACATTACACCACAGCCCGCATCCGTGCAAGCGGTATGCGGTAGAGTATAACTACGAAAGTGCGCGGCGTGAATCAGCCACCTGGTATTTCCAAATTTGTTCACAATTGCGCTTAAAATAATACGCAATAGAGCATGCACTAGGAAATACGTAAAAAAAAAAGTTCATAACATCGTATTATGTATTTTAAAGTTGGACCTAAAAACAACGCTAAAGTGGAGTTAGAGCGAGCTGAAAAGCATGTCCCCCGTGCAGACAAGTCATAGTGTCGCACTCCTGCAACATTAGCAGCAACAGGAACGGGGAAAGACTATTCTTTGCTCTTCCCTTTACACTGATAAACTAAGTGTTCAACTGCTCAACAGTTGTAAGTGTGCAACTGCAAGTTGAATACTTGCTAGTGTGCAACTCCGTAGTCGTACACTTGCAAGTGTTAAACTCGGTAGATGTGCACTTGCAAGTGTGCAACTCCTCGGTTGCACACTTCCTTAGATTAGACGCTTACTGTGTAGGAAGTGTTCAACCGAGGAGTTGCACACTTGCAAGTGCACACCTACCGAGTTGCACACTTGAAAGTATTTAACTTGCAGTTGCACACTTGCAAGTATTTAACTTACAGTTGCACACTTAAAAGTGTTGAGCAGTTGAACACTTAGTTTATCAGTGTAACCTATAGCTTTAAGAAGGTAGCATTTAGCATTATTTTAATATTTATAAGCATTTTCTTTGGGACAGCCGGCCCGCACGGAACCCAGCGTAACATTGTTTATTTGATTGATCAAATGATGCACTCTGCACCACTCAGCAATATGTGTGATAATCAGTAGCAAGAATTTGATGCCCGTTGGGCTCGACACAACCGCAATTCTTTTTTATCTAGATGAGTTGAAAGTAGGTTTGTTTCATAAAATGTATAGTTGACCAACATGTGACCAATACAGGATATCCACCTGATTGAAAAATGTCATTAAAACGATATCGAAGCGGTTTGGCAGGAGAAAGATTGTGTCGATACCGTCTCTTTACCGTTTTGAATGGCATTTCTCACAGGGGACTGCAAAAAGGGTTTCTTTGGCGCTATCAAAACCTTGTCGAAGCAATATCTTAAGTTAAAATGAGGTACAGTTTTCTTTCGCTAAGGCCCCAATTTCGACTGTTGATATTGTAAGGGAATCCAGAAAGTACGTCTGCAGCCTGCCATTCATTATTCATTCGGAGTATTGCGGGAGCTCAGCGCCTGCGAGACACAGGGTAGGCTACTCTGCAGTACACCGATGTACTGCAGACACGATGTTGCCTACCTATCAGGCGCTATGCGAGCTGGTAAAGGCTGAAACATGGCTGCCGCAAATCATGGACGTACTTTCTGGATTGGGCCGTTTCGATATCGCTGAAAAAACTGTCATTTCGAAGGGGAGACGCGAGGGGCTTAAAATGGCCGAACGAAGACGGCCGATTCCACTCGATACTCCCAGTAAGTCACCTTTATACCATTTTAGAGATATATTATATATAGGAGTAGGAGTCACCTTTATTCTCTCTCTACACTATGGCTCGACACCTGAATGGGGGCCAACATGTCGTGGCAATGTATCGGGACACGACTGATGTATTAGAGTAAGGATCTCCATTTTCCAAAGGACAACGAACCGTGGTAGCAGAGGTGGGAATTTATGTAAATATGCTTCGAGGGGGAAATCACTTGGGTCCGTGGCGCACGGGCTATTTCGTGGTATTTCTCCTACCATTTCTGTTATTTCGCGCTTATTTCAGACTATTTAGGGGTATTTTGGGGTATTTCGCAGCATTTCGGAGGTATTTCGCCGCATTTCGGGGGTAATTCGCGACTATTTCGCCAACTAATTTGCATCTATTCCGCTCTATTTCACCGTTATTCCGAACTATTTCGCAAGTGATTTTCCCCTTGATTTGCTTGTTCTGTTGGGCTGACACATCTCAATGAGAAATTGTAATAATATCGAAACGATGCCCACATGTCCGACCGATATTAGAAAAGTGTCGATTTCCGTGCCAAATTCTGAAGTGGTGCTGCATGGACACATTTTTCTGATATCGTTTCGATAACAATTCTATATCGAGTTCGATCTCTCACTGGGATATGGCATCTAGATAATCTTAGAGAACAACCATTATCTTTTTACTCTACATTTTGAAGCTTGTGGGCGCCCAGCTACACCGGGCGAGACGCCATAGGGGTGGGGGTGGCGTCGGAGTGGCCGGGAGACGTTGGCGATCAGAGCCTTCCATTCACTCACGATGGTAGAAGCTGGGCATGTACTACCTAACCTACCCTAGCCTCCACTATCATGGTGCGCTGGTTTGCTTGGTTGACAGCGGGGTCGACACATCAGTCCACACACTCGGCCTAAGCGTTGCTCCAGGACGTAAGGTCGAACCTGGAAGGACTGAGTAAGGACAGTCAACCGATTCCAAAGCTACCCTTAAAAGTTAAAGGCCAGGGGTGCCTGAGCAGCACATCACATGGCCCTTGGGGCGTCCCAAATTAAAAGATTGGGTATAGTTCCACATCTCGGATTTGGACTGAACTTGGCTTATTGCTTGCAATGGAGGCAAATCATCTACACCCCAAAAAATGTGTTCTCAATTCAAGATAATACCCAAAATTTTAAGGCAAATAGGGATTAATTTAATCCTTGTTTACTTAATTTAAGTGTAAATAGGGGTTAAAATAAGAACATTTGCCTTAAAATTTTGGGGATCGTCTTGAATTGAGAACACATTTTTTTGGGTGTATCTAACCCGAATCCGATCCAAATCCGAGATCGGGAACCACATCCGGTTCACGATCAACCTTTCGTTTTGGGACACCCTGACGTACCTGACCCTCTGACCTTAAACATTTCAGGGGTTAACCATTAGCTTAAGGTACAGACTGGCAGCGTGCGCCCTTTGGGGTGGCCGCTGTACCCCGTTGGAGCAAATGCACGGACTGGGCCCCATGCCGGTCGGGTTGCCTAAACGCACACACTAGAATCATCTTAACATTCCAATTTATAGATCACTGAGTTCTGTAAACACGCCCCCCTTAAGGAGTATGTTTACAGAACTCAGTGAGCTGTGCATAAAAATATTCATAAGATTTTAGCGTGCACGGGTTAGAGACGATAGCGAGGACAATAGGCAAGCGCAGCGGGTCAATTTTTGCGTCTGCTCCGACGCGGCACAGTTTCCACCCTTAACATAGTAATAATTGCAATATTTTACCAGACCGATTCTTTTCGGCTGATCCATACTGCGTAAAGGGAACTCAAACTACTTCAATATAAAAACTCAAATAAGAAACGCTGTGTATTGATTAGTAAGACGTAGAAAAGAACTGAAAACTTCGAGGAACTAACTCAGGGGTCTCAGACACGCGGCCCGCGGGCCGCTCCGGCCCGGGGATCCGAGCCGTGCGGCCCCTTGGCGGGCCGCAATGGGAGGTATAGGCGGGCCGGCTGGGCCGGGCCGGGCCGGTCAGTGCCGGCTCGGCAAGCGACACAACCAAGTGGCGAGCGAGCGTCGCTGCAGGCATGCGTCCGAAAACGACAAGTGGACGTGAGAGGGAGCTGCAGCTCAGCTCCAGCATCTCACTCACACCATTCGTTTCCGGACGCATGCTAGCTCGCCGCTGTGCTCCGTCGGTGACAGAGCTGGGCCGGAGCTGGCGTTCGGCAGGCAGACCTCCGCTCCGCCTTCCCTCCACAGGCATCTATCTCTCTCACTCAGCTCGGTGCGGCCCGTGCAGATCGCTCACTCTGAGACCCCTGAACTAACTAAAGCAATTAAACGACGTGATAACGTGGGATTGCTGCGCATGCCTAAAGATTGCGAAAACCCACTCTCTGGTGCTATTTTTATAACAAAAAGTTAGTACTCCCACAGGCTCGACAAGGACTTTGTCGAAATAACATCAAACGAGGACGGAGCCAATAGTCTGTCATTTTAGTGGTCCACCTTGATGTCATCTTGTCATCGTCCCACGTCAGATGGGGAATTAGTGCCAGGTTTAGGTAAGGTTAGTTTAGGTTTCGGTTAGGTGAGCTTAGGTTAGTTTAGGTTTAGGTTAGTTGGGGTTAGGTTTAGGGCGCGGTGGGCTGGGCATGGCGGGCCCGCCAGGTAGATCCCGCGCGCGGCGACAGTCCGATTCAAGGAAGTTTGGCTCGTGCTTCTAACTGCTGTAGGTGTCGTCCTTTCAGGGCGGGACGCAACGCGCCTGACGTGGACGGGGACTCTGCCCCCTTTATTCGGTGTCCTGGACTTCCCTCCCGGTTGAAGCGCGTCGACGTAAACAAAGGGGGCTTGCCGCCTTCGTGGAAGCCCCTTTTAGAACGACCCCCCCTTGCCCTTAGAGACCCGACTAGACTTTGTCGACAGAGTATTATTTCACGACAGAGATTTTAGTGTTTTTGCTGGCAAAAGGCAAATTTCCGGAAGAAGTATAAAAGCTAGATTGGGGTGCAAGGGGGGTTCTTACATGAGCCCGAGGTTCTAATACTCCGTGTACATAAAAATTAGCCTCTGATAAAAAAACAGGAACAAAAAAAGCAACAAAAAAACAGAAAAACAAAACGAAAAAGAAAACACAAATATTTAAGAAAACTAACTAAAACACTAAAGAAATAGTTTTAAGTATGCATTATTTGATAGCTCTCACGCATGGACTTTACGACGTATATAATTAAAGTAGGATTGTTCGCTGTTGGAGTTGCCTTAAAGTATTTCCTGACGACTGACGTTTCCTTAAAATCATTGGCTGAACTGGCTTATTATCATTGGCTGAATATTACACTGATATATAAAGTGATTATAAGTGATTTATTGACTGATCTTTATTGGCTGATTGCTATTGGCTGAAAGGGGTGTTTATAATATATTCCATACATTATTAGGTTCTGATTAACTTTTTCACAGGGGTACGTACCAACGTAGATCTTACATCATCAAGAGACACATTTTTTAAGGGGAGTGTTTTTGAACTATTTCGAACACGGAGATGTCGAGAAAAGAGAAAGAGAGAGGGTGGGAAAAGAGCAGAGAGAGGGAAAAATAAGGGACGGATACAGAAAAAGGTGGGAGGTGGAGG
>NW_026267349.1:462631-466072 GCF_000697945.3 Frankliniella occidentalis | reverse complement strand
ACAAAGTGTCGAGAAAATGCACACTTGAACTTAAACGTCAATTGACGTGCAAAATTAAACACTTGTTTTACCAGTGAGTCAGATTTCAATAGGACTTCAAAGTGTTGTTGTTTTTATCTCTAGATAAGGTTTTGCATTGGTTTTAGCTGCCCTAGGGAGTTTGAAGGTCGTTTTGCGAGAATTTAATTGAGAATTCGCCAAATTTATAGCCTGATTATCAACTTTACATGCACATATCTCCAGAACCGTTTGAGCTACAGCGCCCAGATTTTGAGGGGAATCATAATTAGGCACGTTGTTTTCTTATAGAAAATTAGAAAGAAATCGATTAGGGTCGCAAAAACGGGCCCGAGGTTGCGATCCTGGACCCCTTTTGGTGACCCCCATTGATTTCGTTCAAATATTTTTCATGGAAAGAACTAACTGCAAGACAATTTCCTGCAAAATCTGGGCGCTGTAGCCCAATCGGTTCCGGAGATATGTGCATGCGAAGATGGCCAAAAAGCCATGAATTTGGAAAATTTTGATTAAATTTGTGTGAAATGACCTTCAAACTCCGTACCGGCAGCTAAAACCAAGGCCAAACCTTATCTATGGGTACAAAGTACAAACAACTACTCTTTAAAGCGCATTTGAAATCTGACTGTATCACCTTACCTTGTTAGACGTTTCCCCCTCGGAAAAATACAAAAAGGGCGCGCGAAGTACACGAGTTGGCACCGGGCTCACCTGGCTGGGAGTACGGCGTGGGGGCGGCGCGGGGCCGTTCGGCGGCGAACACCAACCAGTACAGGAGGGCGGCGGGCGACAGCCACACCAGGTACGGCAGCAGCCACAGCATGACGCGCAGCTAACTACAACTAGGCGGCCGGTCGGGCGCGCGCGCGTCCTTTAGACTGTGTGTAACTGGCGTAACTGGTCGCCTCTTCCCGGACCGTCCGCGGGACCGTGACTATATGTGCCCCAGCCACGTGTGGTCCGTACCTGCACACCTTCTCTCGAGTGCAGCAGCAGACGACGATTAGATAGCGTCTAATCACGGGCGGGACGCCCCCGACGGCCCCCGTCGGCCCCCGACAAATTCACGGTTTCCGCGAACCATCGTGCGCAGTTCGTAGGAACAGGATTTTCGAAATTGAAAACGTGACAGTGCGGAAAAGTTGCTCTGTCCGACGACAAATTCAACGCATTTTAATTTTTTGAAATCGGATAATATTTTCCGATCCCGCAAAGCGTTTAAAGTTTTGCATGGTTTTCTTAGGGGGAAAAGGCTCAAAAACTGGTTTTCGTTTTTCCAGAGAACATTTTTTGAAAACGAATCTCAAAAATGCATTCTACGCAAAAAAAAAAAAAAAAAAAAAAAAAAAACGCGTCTAATGATGTGCTTTACTTGACATTTGAGGGAAGGGTTCGGAGTCATTCAGGGGCTACTTTAACTTAAAACGCACAAGAATGGCTTTTGTTGCCTAAATTTGCGCTTGCATCCGGCTTAACCCTTCAGTCAAATTTCGAGTGTAACACATCACTAGATGCGCTTTATCGCCTAGATTGTATTTCTGAGATTCGTTTTCGAAAAATGTTCGTTTAAAAGATCATACCACAATATTTTTCCTAACTTTGTTTTCTTCTATACCCCCTTTCAGCTCCTTAGGGGCGGTTGGCAGGATTTGCCGTAGGTGTTTTGTTTTCTGGAAGTGAACCTTGAGATCCCCTGAAAATTTGAAGTCTCTAGCACATCTCCTTCTATTGGAACTGACAGACACACGGACAGACACACAGAATCGAGGTCGTTTGCATAAGCCCGCTGGATAGCTTTTTCAAAGCAGAAGGGCGGGCTAAAAATAAAAAATGCGTTGAATTTTTTATCGAATAGAGTAACTTTTCCGCGCACTATTCCGTTTTCAATTTCCAAAATCCTTTTCCCACGACCCATACTAGTGCGCAGTACTCGGTTGCCAGGCGAGTGCTGGGCGAGTGCTGGACGAGTGCCACTGCCACCGTGACCCTTGTCCCTTTCCACGACAGCGCTATACCACCGCCCAGGGTGCACCGCTACAACATAAGCCGCCCAGAGCAGTACACGCACTCCTTTGGCAGAGATAACAGCCTCCAACCCCCCCCCCCCTTCCCCAATCTACGGGTCAGCTGGTCGGGCGCCTTCGCGCGCGGCACGGTCGAGGCCGCCGCCGCCGCCAACTGCAAACAACAACATTGGGCCGTCGGAAACCGCGCTCGGCATGCCCTGCAATCGGCCGTTGTGCATGGGATGAACCCGAGGATAAACTCATGGGCCTTTTTACGACTTTTCCTTTTGCCCGATTTGGGTGTCAGCTGTCAGCGCCGCAGGCCTAGGTAGATGAATGCGAGACGTGTCGCAGCGTAACAGTGTTTCGTGAGAGATCGCGAAGCCTGTTACGCGAGACGTGGTCTGGCGTACATCTGCCTAGTACAATACAGAGAAACACATCGAAATACACGTCAAAAACAAAAGAAATATACTAGCAAAATACAAGAGATGCACGTACGAGCACGTCAAAATATAGAGAAAAATACAAGAAAAACACAAGAAGTGCACGCGAAGCGTGCATAGAAGTACACGAGTTGGCACAGGGCTCACCTGGCTGGGAGTACGGCGAGGAGGTGGCGCGGGGCCGTTCGGCGGCGAACACCAACCAGTACAGGAAGGCGGCAGGCGACAGCCACACCAGGTACGGCAGCAGCCACAGCATGACGCACTGATAACTACAACTAGGCGGCCGGTCGAGCCCGTGCGCGCAGGCAGAGGCCGTCCTTTAGATTGTGTGTAACTGGCGTAACTGGTCGCCTCGTCCCGGCCCGTCCGCGGGACGCAGCGGGACGCCAGGCGCGAGTGACTATCTCTGCCCCAGCCACCCATTCGAGCGGAGCAGAGCGGAGCAGAGCGGAGGGCCTCGCCGGAGAGGGGCCCCCGAACTTTGCACCTCAGCTCCGCGGGCCGCCGGCCACGCCAAGGCCGCGCTCCTGGACAACCGCTTTATTCGGCTTTTATCTCTCTCTCTCTCCCACTAAGGTCGACGTTCTGGTCTAGCGACCATAGAGAGTACAAGAATGAGGGTACTACTTCATTCTTACTTGCATGCGAATACTTCTATTTTAATCGGTAAAACAGCAGCGTTTACACCGCATGACCAGTGTACTGGTTACTAATGCAGTGTTGGCTGACAATAAGGTAGCAGCCCAATTTCCCCGCCACGCATGCGGAGAGCTGTTCACTTGCACCTAGCGCCTGCCGACTAGGCCACCTCTCGGTACAAGGTGCGCGGATGTGGGTTAGAAGTCAGGCGATACAGACAGACCCAACCAGGGCACGTGTACTTGTGGGAGGTTTTTGCCCGCTTCATCTCTGGCGACTGGCAACGATGTCAGCACGACTCGTCTTCGTCAGGGCGGGGGCGGGGGAGG
>NW_026267349.1:461714-462381 GCF_000697945.3 Frankliniella occidentalis | reverse complement strand
AAATAAGCGAAACGCTACGGTCCAGCCAGACCTCCCCCACTCCTTTCGAGGCGGAGAGAGATTCGCTCGTCCCGAGTGAATGCGAGAGAGATGACATGGTGTCTGCGCCGATTGGCAGAGCCTCAGCCTGCCGAGGAGGGAAGCTGCGAACAGCCCCGCCGGCCACCAGTGTAGTGTCTGTCCCTCCCCCTACACGGTGGCGGGGCGGGGCGGGGCGTGGCGGGGCGGACGAATCGATAATGCGTCGGGAACGGGGCAATCGGAGCTGTGTGCTCTGCTCAGCCTGGAGAGAGGTAGTGATGCTCCCATAATTGAGGTTGTTTTTATTGGATATAAAATTATTCAAACGATTTAAAAGACATAACTGTACATTAGTTAGCCATCCGACTGTGGAGTCCAGTTAAATAACTTGTGTAACAGACAAAGCACCGGAGGCAGGCAAAACAGAAAATATATGATACAGATTAAAATAGATTATTTTTAAAGGATGGAACAGCGAGGAACATGAAGATGTAGGTCTACAGAACCACAGAAGATATACGAACAGCGCCTCACTCTTCAGCAGTGGCGTGCTTCTGGAGCCTGAGAGGGGGTTTATCATTTTAATCAACGGAGAGGGAGAGAGAAAAAGTTAGAGATAGAGAGAAGGAGAGAGAGAGAGAGGGAG
>NW_026267349.1:450696-453109 GCF_000697945.3 Frankliniella occidentalis | reverse complement strand
CTTAACGATAAAAGGAAAGTCGCTGAACTAGTACAACTGACAAGAATGACTGTCTATTCGCAACTAAAAGCAATCAAAATCCCAGGGAAAACTGTTTTCGAAAAAAAGAGAAAAAAACACGATCGAGGCGAGTCGGTCAATAAAAAAACAAAAAAACAAAAAAAAACATCACGATTTAATACAAGATTTTATCTTGAGACTTGTTCATCGGGTATTCAGGTATTTAAAAACCAGAGCTAGTCATGTGTGTCACGTTCCGATTCTTGTAATGTCACAAAAAAGCCATTTCTGCAGCCACATTTACAATTTTCTCCATCTGTCTTGAGAATCTGTGCATACCTTTATATTCAGTTAAGTTTTACGATGGTTTATTCGGCAATGCGTCACTCTTAAAAACGACAAGTTTCAACCTACGATATATATTTTTGTACTCCTAACAACCCAGTTTACTTCTGACCGTATTTAATGCTGTACCACAATGCTTGTTCATCAACATTATTGTTTTATTTGATCACAAAACTTAGGATTATCAGAAAAATGTTATTTAAAATATATTAAAAACTATGTATTGCAGAAATTGGATCATTGCGCCCCTTATTTAGGTTAGGTCAGATAAATTGAAACCCAATCAAACTATTTGTTGTATTTACTCCGCTGACTCCCCCTACTGCTTTTCCTTGCAAACTGTCAAAACATCCTGTTTACTTATGTTTTGGTGATGCATTAGATCGGCAGCTTAGTTGCCGTCCTGTTCACGCTCAAGCCCTGCAAACCCTCCGAGATTCCAGGAGATCCGAGATTAGTTCCTTTAAGTCACGTTTTTGTTTTTGTGTGTGTGTGTGTGTGTTTGTGTGTTTACAACTTCTACCTATGTTTAAGCAAATTATTGTAGTTGACAGATGAACCGCGACGTCTATCGCACCAGTAACTGTTATTGTGTGAGCGTGATAACCGGTCGACACAGGGAGCACGACGGCGCGGGGCACTCGAGGAGTACAACTAGAATCAGTGAGTCGCTTCTACGTAAAAAAGAAAACAAAAGGCAAAAAACACAAGTGGGAGCCTAAGACAAAAAAGAGTTGTACCGGGCGATTCAAAGAAGGCAGGTGCGTCTTCTCTGAATCACCCGGTACACAAGTCAAAGTCGGTAAATAGTCAGGAAAAAATTTACAAGCTGTAACAATTTTTTTAAATGTAAAAAGCGCACTTACTGCAGTAATTTAATGTAAAGTGAAAAAGCTCGCCACCCCATTCATGTACCCTTATACTTGAAGATAGATGCGACAGACATCGAGGTTCTAACTGTCATTAATTTAATAAATTGAAATGTATACCTAGGAGCTACTCGAATGTTTGTACATTCCCACTTCCCCTGCAACGGTGCCCTCTCTGGAGGGGCTGGAAAGATCCCTCTGAGGAGATTTCTGACAGAGTGAGCGAACGAGCAGCTCAATGCAAAATGCTTGCAAAGAATAGTTTCGTATTGCAAACAATTAAGCAGATTGTAATACCAAATAGCTCACAACCGCAGGCTTGCAAACTATTTGTATGCACTGCAATCGCATTGTTTGCAAGGACTCGGACAGCTTGACAGCAGCAGCTGGCAGAGAATTTCTTTGCGATCCTCGCATCCTCGCTCGCGCCGTGAGGGAGGCCGCCCCTCACACATCGCCGCCCGCGAGCTTGCCCTGCCCGGGCGGCCGGGCGGCGGGAGGGGCAGCACCGGGCCACTGGGCAGCACCACTAGGACCCGGCGAAGTCGGGGTGCCGCAGACATGCGAAAGTTGACTTGGACGTCAAGTTTGTCGCTCGGCGTGCCCATCTAAGACCGATACCCGACAAGGTTGAAAGCCCTTGAAATTGTTCGAAAACGTTCCAGGACTTCCACCTTAAAACCAAAGTGCAAAAACGTCGTCGAACCAGGTGGGTGTACGCAGTTTTTCAATTATTTCACAGACATTCAGGAGAAAATATTTCTGGTCACTAAAGAATCCTTAAGGATCAGAGCTAAATTTAGATTTTAGGCTACGTCATCGCTCAGACAATGAGCCGCCGCAGCCTCCTCATTCCAACAACGTGAGTTGTTTCATTGTTATTATTATATGTTTTTGGTGTAAATTGAGAGTGTTCTATGGGAAGGACCCCAAAAAACCTGACGGCACGCGGCTCCTCCAGACTCGCACTGAAACTGGAGCGGGCATAGTTATCGCGAGTTATCTCACCGCTGATGCGGTTGTGAGGGCAAGAGCGCGCGCCGCCGCCCCGCCCCGACAGAGGATGCGTCTGCACGGGCGCGGCGGGGCGGGCCTCAACTGGACCGGGAGGTCTGGGCCGGCCGGGGCGAGGCGATGTGCAGGCCACCTCGCCCAGGCGGGCGACGCCCCGCGCCCGGAGCTTCCGTGTGGCGCTCCAG
>NW_026267349.1:447471-450580 GCF_000697945.3 Frankliniella occidentalis | reverse complement strand
TGGGGGTGCCGGTGGGGCGGCTGGCCGGCCGCTGTATATAAGCCGTGCGGGGGGGAGCAAGCCTTAGTTCGCGTCCACTTCAGTCGCCAATATGTACACAAACGTGAGTAGTAAAGGAAAACCGGGCGAAACCAGGATGTGCCGAAAAAGGGAGTTTCATTTGATCAAGTTTGAACATTTTCCGAGAATGTATCGCAGTTTTGTGCGGAAGTAAACAGCTTGTAGTGTGTGCCGGCAGGATACGAAACAGCGTTCTCAGTTTGTGTTGTTCAATGAAATGTCGATGATTATTACCAATATTTGTGATTGATTTAGTGCATGTTCGGCGGCTTGTTTTTCGGTTACGGGGGTGACGCGCGGGGCACGAGTGTCCACGACGTATCCACGACATGTCCACGTGTTCGCGGCAGGGCGGTCGGCGCTCTTGCATCAGAGTGTACCTGCGGTGTCGCAGTGGCGGTGTCGCCCAGGGCGGGCGGGTTCGCTTTTACGCCCGCTGCCAAAAGCCTATCGCAACGATCATGTCCGAGCCAGGAGACAGGGCCAAAGAGGATGATTGCCAACGTTCCGCGGACTTTTCGCTTTTCTGCGTCGACTCTGGACTGGAGGAAAATTATCGACGTGTAGTAGCAAAATGCGAGCAAATGCGATATAGGGTAGCAGAGCCTCCGGCCCGCCGGCCGCAGGCGGCGCACGCCGTACCGTACGGCGGCTATTTCATATTCGAAGGCTTTCTTGCGGTATGCTTGGGCGGAGTCCAGCGCGCTCTATTGCACCCAGCCACGCCCCGCCACACCTCGCCGCGCCCCACCACGCCCCGCCGCGCCCTCGAGGACCTTGGGGAAGAGCCTTTCACCGAGCCATTATCCTGAGGCTGGTGTGGCGGTCGTCACCCTCGTGGCCAGGTCGGCGCCGGGAGGGAAGACGTTCCGTGAGGTGTTAGGCGACGCACTGCCCGGGGCGTACCGCGAGATCCTCAAGGTGTACCGCGAGGTGTTCCTCAAGGTGTTCCGTGTAGTATTCCACGAGGTGTTCCACAAAGTGTTCTGGAAGGCGCGTTCTGCGAGTTGTTCCGTGAGGTGAACTCTCTGTCTCCGTCTCTGACGCCGCCCTTCCTCGCGCAGGTGTTGCTTGTGGCGACGGCCCTGGTGGCCTCCTCGGTGGCCCAGGAGCAGTACCGACGAGACCCCCAGACGGCCGCCATTCTCACCGACGCCCGGTACCTGCAAGGTGACGGCACCTTTGGCGCCGCCTACACCCAGGAGGACGGCGTCCAGTTCAAGGAGGAGACCGACGCCGAGGGCAACCGCCGCGGCGCCTACAGCTACGTGGACCCGTCGGGCGTGAGGCGCACCGTCAGCTACACCGCCGGCAAGAACGGCTTCCAGGTGAGTCCCGGCCGGCGTCCACGCCGACGGCGACCTGCCGTGTCCTCGTCCTGGCGCCCATAACGCTGTTTTCATTGTAACCTCCGCAGGCGTCCGGCGACCACCTGCCCCAGGCCCCCGCGGCCCCGCCCGCGGCCGCGCCCCAGCCCCAGTACCAGCCGCAGCCCCAGTACCAGCCGCCCCAGCAGCAGTACCAGCCCGCGCCCGCGTCTCACGCGTCCGGCGGCGCCTATGACGAGACCGGCGAGTACGACCCTCGCTACAACGACCCCGCGTTCCAGCCCAACACCGGCTACCGCCCCCAGCCCGCCGCGCCCCAGTACCAGCCCCAGCCCCAGCCCCAGTACCAGCCCCAGCCCCAGCAGCAGTACCAGCCCTCGCCCAACGCCATCCCCCAGTACAACCCCACAACCCCTCCCCCTCACCGCTTCTTCCCCCCAGGCAAGCTGGACCTCAACAGGACGCCCGACGGCTTCTCCTACAGCTTCAGCAAGAGCAGATAAACGTCATCATTAGTGTACCTTCATTTTTTACATTATTTTTACTAGGTATTGTTTCTATTTTTTTTCCAAAACACGAAGAACTAAAAAAAAAGATAAACATGAATAAAAATTGAAAAAATTACGTGTTTCGTTTTTATCATCAAACTGCGATAAAGCATGTGAGGTCTGCTGCTTTTTAAAACGGCAAAAACTAAAAGACAGATGAGCGCGCGATTGAGGGCGCGGGCCGAGGGGAATGCAGCGCTTTCGCAAAGCTTCCTCCTGCAGCCGGCCCCCGGCCGCCGCTGCCGCGTTCTCCATTTCGACAGGAATTCACAACCGATTCGGGCGAGCGAGCGTGCGGTGCGAGAGAGACGGGATGAGGATGGATAACCTCTGCGCGTGTGTGTGGGAGAGGGAGGGAAACTGCAGAAATGTTTCGAACCACGCCCTGTCGCTGACGCTCGCTCCAGCTCGCCTCCGTGCCGGCCGTGACCCTGCACGGTCACCGCGCGAGCCGACCCCGCACTGCCCTGCCCTGCGCGACCAGCAGGCGGCCGGCTCCGGCCGAGGCTCCAGCATTCCAGCTCCGGGCGTGGACTTACAGCTGCCGCCGAGGCGGAAGTGTGTGTGTGTGTGTGTGTGTATGTGTGTGTGAGAGAGAGAGAGACAGAGACAGAGAGAGAGTGACAGAGAGAGAGTGACAGAGAGGGAGTGACAGAGAGACAGAGAGAGAGAGAGAGGGGGGGGGAGGGGGAGGGAGAGAGATAGGGAAAGAGAGAGGGGAGGGGAGAGATAGAGGAGTGATAGGCAACCCGCGCTCCGGGGCCGCGATCCTCTGAGAGTCAGCGTCGCAGAGCACGGTCTTGGTTGTGGCGTTGCGGCAGGTCAGTCAGCGCGCGCACGCACACACACACACAGACGCTAACCATGTGCCGAGCCAACTAGGCGCAGAGGCGCGCGGCGGGCGGACAGCAGGAGCCGTCCACGTGCCACGTGTTACACTAGGCGCCCCGCCCAGCGTTGTCCTCCCTCACAGGTAGGTCGGGCTCAGGAGGCTCAGGAGTGCGGCAAAGAGCAGACCGATGGCTCTATCATCGCGAGTATATAAGTTTCGGCGTCGGCGATCGACATGTGGTCCTCCAGCATCACTCGCGTGCGTCGCGTCCCCTCCACCTCTAGCGAGGCGGACTCATTCTCCAGTTGTTATCGGCGTGCTCGTGGCGGGGCGGGGCGGGG
>NW_026267349.1:446798-447421 GCF_000697945.3 Frankliniella occidentalis | reverse complement strand
CCCCCTCCCCCTTACCACAACCACCCACCACTCTAGATGCCCACGTAGGGTGGGCCAAAAATCCAGGCAAAGCAAACTCTTGATAGATCACTTCGGGTGACGAGACTACTTGTGCCTGTCGTGCGGAAGCCCTCGTCTGTCGTGACGTCGAGACTTTGGAAAAAATATTTCCCATAGTGCCAGTCATTGGTATCTGTGTGTGTGTGTGTCGGGGAGTTGCTTCTCGCGAGACCGAAAGCAAGCACCACGCCCCACTAAAAGTACTGGCATTTGATTACAATGGGGCGCCCGCGCCCGGATGATATGTAGCAGGCAATCACCTCCACGGCAAAGCACTACCACCGCCATCCTGAAAACGATCAGTGAAATGAATTACCGCCTCTGGAGATCTCTTGACTGCCTCCTGGAGTGGAGTGTGTTCGCGGGCTGCATGGCATGGGCGGCAAAAAGGAAGAGGCTTGGGATGGGGGGGGGGGGAGGCAGCCGGCCGGCGCGGCGACCTTCAGGGTCACCGGCAGAAACACTTCCTACGGGCGTGGTGCCTCGCGGCCCGGCCGGCGCGGCAGGGCAGGGGCCTCTGCTGGCGCGCTTTCCAGGTGGGGCGTGTGGCGGGGCAAGGCGTG
>NW_026267349.1:444527-446703 GCF_000697945.3 Frankliniella occidentalis | reverse complement strand
AGGGCGGGGCGTTCCGGGGCAGTCTGCTGCCCCTCGCATCCCCTTCTGCCCCGGCCTGCCGACGCGGTTCTCACCGCCAGCCCAGGCTGCACACGGGCTCACCTCTCTAATTGGCATTTCGATCCGATGCCAAAACGCTCTCTTTTCTGACGGGCGGGGCGACACACAGCCCGACCACGCCGCGCCGCCCCCACCTCCCCTCTCTTTTTTGTAGCCGTAATTGGGCTGGAGCGAGGTGGTTCCACAAGAGTCAGAAACAGTTTTGAATGTGCGAGGAGCAGAGCGGTGAGGTGATCACAAACTCGGCGGATACGACACGGTGCCGCCGCCTGCTTCGCCCATTTCACTTCTCTGTCTGCACCTCCCTCCTCCCTCCACTACGGATTTTGAAGCTCGAAAATTTTCCGTAAAGTTTGGAAACACTTTATCAGAATGTTTTTGGAAAAAATCGAAATATTTCCAGAAAATTTGCAAAACACTTCAAACTTTTCAGGAAATTAAAAAAAATAAAAAAATTGGAGAATTTCCTGACAATACTTCTTTTGAAAAATTAAAATCGCTACCCTCATCCAACATAAAATAATATGTAATCATTAAAAACGGCGGATTCCCTGGTTTTGATAAGAAAACCCCAATATAGCCGTTTTGCAGTGCTTGCACGGGGCGGCGCCGGGGCGCAACAGGGAGACGGTTTCACGATCACGATCGCGACCGATCCGATAAGGGCCGAACACTCTCGGGGCAGGGCGCGAAGATGTAAGGAAATACGTGCCGACGGGTCGGTGGTCGGTGAGCGACACGAACTGCCTGCACCCCAGCGAGAAACGGCGTTATCCGAACACAATGTAGTGAGGGGCGCCTGCCTTTGCAAAGTTTGTTCTTCCGTTTCACTTTTTCATTTCTTCTGATAAAGGATATCGTTCCAATGATTCCAACATTAGTTAACTAATGCCGCAACGATTTCGATTTCTCCCTCGGTCGGTAAAGAGAGAGACAGAGGAACGAGAAAAGCCCGCAAAACAATAGCACCTTTTCTGTCTGACAAGGTTCTCATCCTATGAGTCACTCCACCGAGCGAGGGTGATCGGGGAGCAATTTCACGATTTCACTTGGGCGGCCTTTGACGGGGTTCGAACACAATGTTCATGCAGTGGTTAGACCATTTGCCTATTCAAAATTAATACACTAAGTGGAAGTGAGGGAAAACGAGGAAAACGAAAGATCCGCCCCTCCATGGACGACATAACCTCAACAATTAACAGACAACACACTCATCCGTCCTAGACGACTCACCCTGACTCGCCGCAACGGGTCTGAGGTAGGCAAAGACGACCCGGGTTTAAAGGAACCTTGAAGATGCAGGCAACAAAGTCTGAAGATGAAGCGCGCCGCAACCTTAACGAGGGTTTGTTTGTTCTCGGCGAACTGGCACGACTGGCACTGGCACTGGCACCTCCTGTGCTCTAAACGCAGGGTAGCCAACGGCCCGGTCTCCGTGTTGTTGTTGGACGGCGGCGGTCGGCGGTGCGGCGATTCGACGCCGAATCGACGTCGAATCCACGTTCCCATTGGGTTTTGCTGCGTTTGCTATAGTGTATTTCGACTAACATAAGAAGAAGAATAGTGGGTAGAACATAAACGTTACCGATTGGTCGAGAGCTTCCCGCCTCTACGTCACGCCGTTAGTGGGGGTAGGCGCTCGGCCAATCAGGAACATTTATATTCTACCCGGTATTCTTCTTCCCCTGTTAGTCGAAATACACTATACCAGCAGCGTAATTTTTCTTCACCTTCACCCGGTGTGAGTGTGTGCCTCTGCCAAACAAACCGTACAAAGTTCATGAGAACTTGTCTTTTTGTCCCGCTGAGTTCCATACACCACCCACCGCTCGAGTGTGCCGTGATGTCGGTGATGTCCGACGACCCCACACAGCTACACGGAGAGGGCGGAGCCGGCGCGATGCCGCCGGTGGTGCATCGTGCACTCCGTGGTCATGGTCCCGCACGGGCCCGCGAGGCGCCGCGATGGTGATTGGGCAGAAACACCACTCACGGCCCTGGCCGGGACTGGCGTCGCTGTCGGCGGGTCCATCAATAACGACATCGTATAAGCACGCCCGCCCATGACCAACGCCACTAAACTAACTCTATGCGTCGCGCTAGTCGAGCCCCCCCC
>NW_026267349.1:430246-444477 GCF_000697945.3 Frankliniella occidentalis | reverse complement strand
CCCCCCCCGACAGGTACTTGTTAAAGGGTGTTTCATTGAATTCCGCAGGACCGGAAGGAAGACGTGAACCGGAATTGAAACTTGCGGAACCAACAACCGTTGTCGGGGTATGAGAAATGCGTGATTCTCTGACCCTTTGTCTTATTTCTCAGTCCGCCTTTCTGTTTTGAATTTCCTGGGATTTCAAGACATTCTTTTTACCGTGCAGGACGAAAGCGTCCGCGCCCTGCGAACACCCCATTTTTACTCACTGTGTGAAATAGTTGTAGGTTTTACAGGAAAACTTTCCCTGTTGCGTATCGTAAAATTACAATTCAGAATTGTAAAATGACAAACATTTTCTATCGACGTGCAATTGATCGACGACGAGCAAGAATGGGCACTTGTAAATTTACAACATATTTTGTTCATGAAAATTACAAAATATGTTGCAAATTTACGGGGATATCTTTCACAAGTGACTGGGGCGCGTCCTTAGCAGTTTCAGCTGGAATAAACAACTAGTTGGGGAACTGGTGTTGGAAATATAACATTTCACCTCTCATTCGGATAGAGACACATAATGGTCTGTCGAGCAATTATGTGTTAGGTGTGGGGGAGGTCGCGCTGGGTGGCATGCACGACTTACTCGCACCTCACGCGAGGCGCTACCCAATCGGCTGTCAACGAGATATGAACACCGGAAATACTTTCCGACGCATCCGTGCAACAAAGGCGGATCAGAAAGCGCGGTCACTGAACAAATTCGCATTGATCGAAGGGAAGGTATCTCACACAGACGTTGTACCGTTTTCAGTGAAACGCTATTTCAATTGTCATCACACATCGTGATTCAAAAGAGACAACACCCACCCAACACGATGTGATTTCTCTGAGAATAGCTAAAGGCTTCTCAAGTGAAGTGTGTCATGTCCAGATTATCAAAAAGCAGATCCGCGTCGTTGTAGAGATGTGCGAACATTCTTGGTTCGTATTCAAACGAACACCAACAGAAATTTCGAAAAACAATTTGAACCGAACCGAACACCTTAGCCATAGTAGGTCTTCATATCAGAACGAACAGTGCTCGAACAGTCATCCCTAAAAGTTCTCTTTTCATAATTATTTTCAATCAGTCACCCGTTCGTCGTCGCTTTCATTTCCGCCTCTGCGACGCTCTTTGGGACAAGTTTTTGAGAACGCCTTGAAACAACGAACAATGAAGACGTTATTTTTCGAACAGATCGTGCTCGAACACTTCATGTTCAGTGTCGAACAAATAAATATTGTGTTTGGTTCGCTCGAGTTCGTTCGAATTCGAACATGTTCGCACATCTCTACGTCGTTGTTCGGCAACCGTTTTCCGACGCCTTTGTCCAGCGACCGCTTTCTGATACGCCTGTGTTGCATGGATGCGTTATTGTTTTGGGAGAACATCTGTTGTAGGCCTACTGCGTTTGCTATCGCCGTTTCAAATCCTGCCGCCTATCGAGGGTCGATCGACATGTTTCTCTCTGTTTCACTGCGCGTTGGCACGATTCGAGAGCGGGTCCCCAGAGCGGGCCGCGCATATCCGCAGCACGGAGGTCTCGACGCGGGGCCCAGGGCCCATCACCACAGCCTGATTAACAAGCCTCTCTAGTGCTGCGCTACATCATCCAACATGGCAGTCATACGCACGGCCCTAGCACTTATGTGCCTGGCGGGTATCCACGGCAAATCCATCCACTCTATTATAGTGAGTTAGGTAAATACCTTTTTTGAATGTTAATTTAAAATGTAGACTGTACATGTGTTGTCAACACTGGCCTCAACGGCAAGTAAAGGTTTCACATCTCTTTTTCGAATAGGGGCCATTCGTTTCCTACGCCGAACGCTTTTACATGTGTGAACCCGACAACCACTCGCTTCGCTGGACATGGTATTTGCGTGCTAGTCACTACAACCCACTTAAACCTAACGAGTTGCAACGCCTGACGGGTAATGTGACGATTGCAACTGATCCTCTTGACAACAACTGCTGGGTAAGACATTGCAAATAATAAGATGTGTGTTAAAAGGCAAGCACTTCAAGTCAGGCGCGGTATAAGGTCCGGGTGACGGGTGATGGGTTTTGTGGCACAAATTGCCTACCTTTCAGGCGGCTCACTAGACACGATGGGGGCGATCCCCCCCCCCCTAATACCGCGCCTGTTCAGAGTGACTGTCGAAGTGGCACACACAAAGGTGTGCGTGTGTTATGTTGGCCATCTGAACACAAAACTGAGCGGGGTCAATCAGACACGTGCTAAACTTTTCTCCACTGGTCACACACTGCTTGCATCCACACTGGTAAAACAGAGGCGCGAATCCCTACCTTTGAAAGGCACTAAATGTGACCTTTCACACCTTTAGCTGGCTAAGTTCCATACAAGTTTAGTGCCTTTGGAAAGGCACGAAACTTTAGTGCCCCAGGAAAGGCACTAAACTGCGCCCTTGACTTTAATGCCCCAGGAAAGGTGTTGTTTAGTGCATTTGTTTTTCCAGTGCAGTGTTTAATGGTCACACAATATTGTGTGTAAAACTTTACGGCACACACTTTTGAGTTTTTGGGTGCCCCATATTTATAAGAGCAGGCGTTGGAAAAGGGCAGAAATGAGAATCGACTATTACGAACGGAATTTTTCTTCTAGATTAAAATAATTGGGGACACTCGGTCAAATAACCAATGGAAGGAAAACGCCCTTGTCTGCCATTTTAGAAAGAATGCATATCGGGTTATTAAAGAAAATATTCCCGGATTTTACGAGCGGTTTTTCAAGATGGGAGACGATAAAGATGCAAGGCATTTTAAACCTGTAAGTACTAAGACTGCTGGTGAGAGCTAGTCATACTATTAGGTATTCAAACCCGAAAGAATTATAAAAGCTGTGATGACTTTTATTTACAGAGAGTTTACGAGGTCGATAATGGCACAGTCGACTGGGGTTCTCCTAATGTTCCAGTCATACCTTATGGACAGTATAGGTTTAGAGTCCTGATTGGCAAAGCTGAAAACACATACGCATGCTGGGTGGCAAATTCTAGGGTAGTTCCGAGACCCGGCGGCCACGTGTAGTACTACAATGTTTATGGTTAGTTTATTGCTGTTCGAGCCCCTCGCAGCTGTTGCGCGGGGTCCAGAAATAATGATTGAAACTGGGCATAGCAACCCCGTCGAATATCGTTTTGTTTGTTAACACTGTACTTGCACTGTTAAAAACGGCGGCCAGTCGACCAGTCTCCGCCTGTTGAACCAGATTCGAATTCGTTCGATTTCTAATTTGCCTGATTCAATATCGAATAATTCTAAATTTCAAATCGGGTTGGTTGGACATCGCATCGCATTGGGGTCATTGGGGTCTTAAGCGTGGCCCCCGCACCGCACTATATGCCCGCACCACACGTTGTACTGTCGTCGTACATCTACGGTACAGGACCAATTTAAATGAGTTTAAAAATACCGCGCAACGTGTGTGTGAAAAATACGTGTGACTTTGTTTCGATTCGATTTGGGCTCGAATTTTGGCTGATTCGATTCCAAATTTTTTTCGATCCGAATCGAAGATAAATATTTGAGATTCGATTATTAGGTAAAAACCTCGACTCACACAGCTCTAGTCTATGGGGGAATGATGTACATGACGGAAATGTTTGAATATATGCATAGATAAAGATGACGGCGTTAATTATTTGCGACATGTTCCCTCTTAGTTTTCTTGCAGCCCACGAAGCTGCAACAATTCAACAAGCTTCAAAACTGCCCACGAAGTGCAACGACCAAACGACGCCGGCACGGCAAGCAGGCCCGTCTGGGCCCGGCCCTGTCGAGGAAGGGCGGACACGCTCGTTTATTTTCTATGAAACATTTCTCACACTCTTACTGCCCCATTTCGATGTTTGTAGTGTTGTACTTTTTACTTCTTATTTCCGATCACCAGATTCACTGAACTACTCGACCCATAGCGCGGCGAATCTCTCCAGGCCGCCTGCACCCTAACTGTTTTCCTGTTTCATTTTGTACATTTTTTTTCAGTCAGCCCACCTCACAAAACGGTCTATCAAATTCACGGCTCTATTTATTTTTTTCCGCTTGTACCCTGGACGGACCAACTGATACTCAACGAGTGCGAAAGAGACAGAGACAGAAGCGTAATCGCCATAGCTCCCAAATTGAAAACTCCACAAAAGACTGTAATTGATCATATCGTTACTGATTTACTGTATTGAATTAGGTTTGTCAGTTTAGGCTTGCCTCTAGTTTTGAAAATAGACAGTTAGATGCATAGATAATATCAAAACTGATTTACTGTATTGAGTTAGGTTTGTTAATTTAGGTTTCCTTTTGTGCATAGTCACTGACACCTTCCGACTGTCCCAATGCACGCGTCGCTTTTCGTATCATTAGGGCCGTGAAGTGGCGCGGAGGGGCTTGGGACTGTGCGTGGCGCTTATCGTCCGGGCCTGCGCCGCGTGCGTTTAAGGACCGGCCCCCGCCCAGTGACCTGTCATGTCAGCTGGGCGCAGCCACTGAAATCCGTGCGACTCCCACGCTAATGGGCATGATAACTCCAAAAAATGTGATAAAAGTATCACATTATTGTGATAAAATCATCACAAAAACAGTAAAAAATTAATTTTTGTGATGATTTTATCACAAAAATGTGATACTTTCATCACATTTTTTGGAGTTATCATGCTCTTTAGCGTGGGAATCGCAAAACACCAGTTATCGCATGGTTTTGAATTAAAAGTATCGCAAAACCAGACTCAGTGGGTCGGCCCGGCGCTTTTCGATGCTCCCCGATTAGGCGGCGCGCTGTCTGTTTTGACGTCAATGTCTCTCCTCTCCTCCGCAAACGCCGACGTAATGACGGAGCGGCCGGCTCTACGCGCTCGGCTCCCACAGGGCGTGGAGCGAAAAGAGGCAGCTGGATAGTGTGCGTAAAGACAGGCACATATATACGTGCGCGATTTGCAAAATCGCTGGAATTTCTCTCTCTCTCTCTCCTAGCACCGGCTCTCGCCCCACCCCCTCCCTCTCTCCCTCTGATGAATCGGGACATGTTTTCCACACTGGGCTCGGGCGCGACTGGAGCGCCCAGACTCCTCGCCCCACCCTCGCCCAGCCTGGCCCCGCCTCGCCCCGCCTCGTCCCGCTCCGCCGCCCCGCCCCAGTTAGTTAACGCGCGCGCTGCATTCGCACATCGTGGCGCTGGTGCTGGTGTGCTGCCCTGGCGCCGCCGTGGCGACTCCCAGCGCCCGCCGCTCCAGCCGCTGCAGCTGGCGGGACTATTGGCACGGCCTGGTATCTACCATCAAGGTCACGCCGACGGCGTGGTGCTTGGGGCAGCTGCAGCGGGCCGGCACCACCTCTGTGGTTGCGGAGCGAGTCCATAGCTAGCCCAGGGCAGTCCTTCTGTCGCAAAGCTGTACGGTACGCCGCGGCGCGCCGTCCGGGCCACCCGGGAGGCGCGCACCCGTGACACGTGACCCGGGAGATTCAGAACGATGTTTGAGGGCGGACACCCTGGGAGCAGCTGGCGGCCCCCGCCGACCGGCCGGCCCACCTTAATCGTCGTGACTCGACTGGCTCAATCACCTCCCCTCCTGGCCGCGCGCGTTATAGTGGTTAGGTTTGCATATGAAGAGGAAGTCCGTGTCTCGCCGGGTCTTGTGGAGCGAACTTCCTTGTCGTCGGAATCCTGGTGGAGTTGGTTGCGGCCGTGGAGGTCAACACGCCCATGAAGTCGTAGAGTGACGCCCAAACGGAGTGAGACAGTCAGACAGACGGACAGACGGACAGACAGACAGACAGACAGACAGACAGACAGACAGACGCACTCACACACACGAGCGGAGGAAGGGATGTATGATAGATGGCGGCTGTGCTTTACGTGTATGAAGAAGTGGTCTGGAGGTAATTGTGCGACGAAAATAAACAACTAACTGTAAGCAAGCGTTCTATGGCAAAGTTTGTTTCTTTTTTTAATAAATCAACACTCAATATTGCAAAGTTAAAAACACAAAAGGAAGCAGTCTTCTCTGCAGACTCACACTAGACAGACACACTCACGCGCGCATACAGCCATGCGCGCAGCGCCCCCTGTACGCAGGGCGAGGAGCTATAGTGGCACAAGTTACCGGCACTAGAGAGGCCGGTTATCACAGAATGGCGTCATGTAAAAAGATGCTCGAGGAAGAAAAAAGCTCGAGCTTGGTCCAGTCGGCATGAGGAGGAGGGGTCAACGCCCTTAGATGCATCATCACGCCTGGAGGCGAGGAGTCCGTTTCGGCGGGGGAGGGGGGCAGAGGAGGGGGAGCGTCCCCTTTGGACGGTCCCCCTTCCCCTGCAGGGCGGGTGGCCTGGACTAAACCCCCGTATCTGAGGGAGTTCAGTCCGGCGCCCCCGCGCGGCACTCGGGAGCGAGAGAGAGTTCAGGCAAGTCGACGGTGATCAGAACACCGCAGTGCCCTTGGTCAGTTTAGTAGGCCTGGTTGGGGGCGGCGGCGAACCGGTGCTGATGCTGCTGCAGGGGTGCGGCCAGGTACTGGTCGGCGGCGGAGAGCGGGCCCTGGGGCCTGGCGGGCCTGGCGGGCTGGAAAAGCGCGGGGCCGGCGGGGCCGGCGGCGGGGGCAGGCTGGTACCGCGGCTGGTAGGCTGGGGCGGCGGGCTGCTGGTACTGGGGCTGCTGGTAGGCGGCGGGCTGGTACTGCGGCTGCTGGTAGGCGGCGGGCGCAGGGGCGGCGGGGGCGGCGCCAGCGACGGGTGGGCGGGGCAGGTGGTCACCCTCAACCTTGAAGCCGTCCTTGCCAGCCGTGTACTTCACGGTGATGGTCTTGCCGTTGGGGTCCACGTAGCTGTACTGGCCGCGAACGTTGCCCTGCAGGGAGACAGAACGCATGGTGAGCAAACTGAGAAACTCACACACACAGAGGCAGGCACACACTCACACGCAGGCAGAAAAATGAAACGCGTACCTGTCCGTCGACATCCTCGAAGCGCTGCGACTCCTCAGTCTTGTAGTTAGTGGATGTCTGAGGCAGGCCGTTCACTGTTGAGGCAGGGGCGGCACCAGCGCGCGCGTACTGGGGCTGGTACTGGGGAGCCTGGGGTTGGTACTGGGGAACCTGGGGCCTGTACTGGGGGGCAGCCTGGGGCTGGTACTGCTGGGGCTGGTACTGGGGTGCAGCCTGGGGCTGGTACTGCTGGGGCTGGTACTGGGGTGCAGCCTGAGGCTGGTACTGGGGTGCAGCCTGGGGCTGGTACTGGGGAGCCTGGGGTTGGTACTGGGGAACCTGGGGCCTGTACTGGGGTGCAGCCTGGGGCTGGTATTGCTGGGGCTGGTACTGGGGTGCAGCCTGGGGCTGGTACTGGGGTGCGGCCTCGGGCTGGTACTGCTGCGGCTGGTACTGGGGCGCGGCTGACTGCTCGTTGTACGCGTACGGGTTCTCGTACTTGCTGGCGTCGTAGCTGCCGTCCTCCTCCTGGGCCACGGCCACGGCCACCAATACGAAGAATGCGACGAGCCTCATCTATAACGGAAATAAACGAAAACGGGAAAAATTAGTTTTGTAAACGGCGCCATTGGAAAATCTTCTGCCGGCCGGAGTGAAAACTGTACTAATGTCAGTAAATTGATCCGACGCTGCCGCTCCGCTTGACTTTGTTGTATCCCATGACTGGCGTGAAGGCTGCTGGGTCTAGAGTTGCGCGGGGCGGAGCTGGGCGGGGCAAGGCCGCTGTCCGGTCCGCGGCGCTCCCCCTGACGGCCGTCTCTTTCACCGCCAGTCCTCCTTCCTCTCTTACTGGTTGACGACAAGTATGATATGTAAAGGAGCGCCTTTACGTGGCGGGGCGCCCTCGCTACCCTGGAGGGAAGCGCCCGCAGAGTAGACCACCAGAGTGCACGGGAGCGCGACGGGAGTGCCTACCGGGCAGGCGCCCTCCCTCACTCCCTGAAGGGAAGCGCCTGTAGGGTAGGCCACCAGCCCCACGAGAGCGCACGGGAGCGCGACGGGAGTGCCTACCGGCCAGGCGCCCTACCGCTACCCTGAAGGGAAGCGCCTGTAGAGTAGGCCACCGGACCCGCTGGAGTGCACGGGAGCTCGACGGGAGTGCCTACCGAGCAGGCGCCCTCGTCCCCTAAAGACAGCTTCTACTGCTGTTCCTGCAATCACACAAGCTGCTCGTCGTAAATCGAGTACGACACTTAATGAGTGTTTTATCCTCCGGTGCTCGCTGCGCCTCCTGACCCCCGCGTCAGCGCCCGATGAGAGTCAGAGGCCGCGGCGGCAGCGGCAGCAGCGCTGCGTACGTGGCATTTAACTTTATGCCGCTATTGAAACCCTGGCTCCGCCCGCTCCGCCCCGGCTCGCAGCGCTGCGCTCAGAGTGCACGGAGTCCGCCTCGCCGCACAAAACACTCACCAAAGCGATGCATGGAGTCCCTTTTCAATGTGGGCTCGACACAGGCGCAGCACGCGTGATCGAATACAATGTTGTTCACTCGCAAAGCTTGTCAAGAGCAGGGAGAGTTCCCAGCACGCGATAATTATAGCTGCGGGACGCTTTATGCGGAGCGTGAAAATAACGTCTGGTGTGTCACCTGAACCCTGAATCTCCTACGCGTTTATTATTATTATTATTATTATTATTATTATCAAGTCCGACGCCCCGCGGCGGTCCGGCGCTGCGCGAGGCTCTGGCCGATATGACTCGGATAACAGTGCATATTGCGAGCCGAGTGTTGCCCTGGCCGCTGCGCCCGCCGCGCCCGCTGCACGGCGGCGGCCGCGCGGTCCAACGCAACCTACATCGAGGCGGTGGAGGCGGAGGTTGGAGGCGGGTTACAATGCACAGCAACTCTTAAATTGCGATATGGAACGCCGCCGACGTCCGCCAGCAGCGGCGGCAGCAGCGCCCGGCCGTTGTGCGGATTACGGCTCGAAGGGTGAACCGCTGCTGCACGCCGCGTCCGCCCGCGCCGCCCACGCGCCCGCAACACCAACCACATCAATAGTTTCCATTTCGATTATATCGATGTGTACAGAGTATCGCGTGTCGATAATGTATCGATATCAAAAACCGATACCGCGTGCGCGCGGCCTATTATCGTACTGCTCACATGTGTGTGCAGAGAGAGAGAGAGAGAGAGAGATAGAGAGGGAGGGAGGGAGAGAGAGAGAGAGAGAGAGAGAGAGAGAGAGAGAGAGGGAGAAATAGAGAGAGAGAGAGGAGAGGAGAGGCGAGGAGAGAGAGAATGAGAGGGGGGAGGTGGTCTCACTATCGAGACGGTGAGGAATGAAGATAGGGGTCGTTCGCACACGCACACACGCACACACGCACACACTTGGGAGCAGCATTCGCACGCCGCGGGTGGAGCGCAGACACGCAGACCGCGTCTGATCTGCGCCAGGGAGGGGAGCCGCGCGGCCCTGGCTGCAGTATCCCCCTGTCATAGCGAAACTAACACTCGCCTAATTAGCGTCATCAATACGAAAGCATGGCGGTGGGGAGCGAAGCGAGGCTGGCGGAAGAGAGAGAGAGAACGAATGGGGAATACAGCAAAAACATAACGCATACATACAGCAGTTTTCTAAAGGGTTTGAAAACTACAAAACTACCTCGAAATACAACATTCAAGTTATGACTGCTTATAAAACTTGACCGATGCTCGTACTTCACCCAGAAATTCATCTTAAGATGAAAAGCTGTAGCAACCATCGGACGGTTACTTTAGGGACAACCATAAAGTAGTGATGGTTGCGGCAACAATAAATTGACCGTGAGAACTAATACATGGTTCTGATAACTGTATGATTGTTAATTTTATAACCATATTATGTTTGTCCCCGAAGTAACCATGCCATGGTTGAGAACTCTCTACTTCTCTGGGTGTTGCTAATCGAAAAATGTAGTGATATAAAATGTCAATGAATCTCGTTAACACTTTCCGTGCGGGGCCCTTTTTAAGCGCATCTACCCACAGGTGGAGGGTTTTTTTTTTCGAAAAAATATTTTTTGCTCTAAAACCTAATAGAATACTCGGTTAGGCCCTTGGCACTACAGGGAAAATTTGCGACGGGTCCACAATGTGGACCCGCCGCACGGAAGGGACCATTTTGTGGGTCCACGGGTGTGGACCCGTCGCACGGAAAGTGTTAACTGACGTTAACTGACAATTTTGTGGTTTTACAACCTATTTTTATGACAACAACTTGCGCATGTGGCCGCGTTACGAGAGCGAGCGATATGAGCGATCAATGTTTACACTGTTATTCTACGAGTGTGACGTCACATTCGTTTTATTGTGAATCGTGTCACGTTCGTTTAAATGTCGTGTCACATTCGTTTAAACGTGAATCGCCCAATGCCTGGTGCTATTTGAGCACAAATTCACGTGAAGTCACGTTCAAATGAATGTGACACAATATTCAAACGAATGTGACACGTTTCACATCGAAACGAATGTGACGTCACATTCCCTGAATAACAGTGTATATAATATTAGAATTTAATAATAAAATCACAATACGAACTTTTGGGAGATTGGGGGAGATTGTTGTCTACGGTAGTGCTGTTTTAAGTCCATGTTCTCCAGGTCCGCCAAGACGCGACGGTTCCAATGTAAAGCAACACAGAACTTCATACTGTGCGAAAAAAAAGGTGGGAGAGGAAGGGGGGAGCGAGCTTAGAAGAACAACAACTATGCACCCGATTTTGATTGATACTTGACCTTTGGCGGAGCTCCAGGATAAACGCGCAAACACACGCACACTGACACCACACACCCACACCTCCACACACTTGCACCACAGAAAATAATCCAGAAAGCGCACTCATTATTTAATCCCGCTGCTTACCATTGCGCAGGGATTGGCTGTGCTTGAGCTCTCGTCGGCGAAACAAACGTGAAGGAGAACCATGTTCCACGGCGCTTTTATATGAGTCGCCCGGTGAGCCAGCCCGGAGTCCACCTGGAGGGAGTTGGAGGGGGGTGCATGGAGACTCCACCACGGACTCCACGGGCGACTCCCACGCCACCCCGCCCCGACCTCCAACCACTACACGGCACACACGGAGGATAGGGCACCGACTGACACTCTGGCTAGAGGGTGGCAAAAAAACTGGCAGTGTGGCACATCACTGAGTGTGTTTGGACGTGTAGATTTCATTTCTGGAAACACAATTCAAAATTTTTGCTATGAGAGACCATTTTGCAAAAAGGTTACTTTTTGGATCATTTTCCCATGAGAGATCTCTGTTGAACTTTGATAGCGTGGTGCAACCTTTTCCCGATGTCGGATGAGATGAGTGAGGCGTCAAAACTTTTAGTTTTGCATGCACTGTAAATGGTTGGCGTCTTTTGACGCCAAAATATTGGCGTCTTATGACGCCAAAATATTGGCGTCTTTTGACGCCAAAATATTGGCGTTTTTTGACGCCAAAATATTGGCGTCTTATGACACCGAATTCCGGCGTCTTATGACGCAAAATTTTGGCGTACTATGCCGCCAAATCCTAAAAGACGCAACATTTTGGCGTCATAAGACGCCAACCCATTTACAGTGTGTAGCATCACCTCCCCTAACTTTTGAAACATTCAGTTTTTTTGCCGCCCTCTAACACTCTGCCCATTCCTTTATGCGCCACAGATACAACAAGACTCATCTTCCAAAGTAAAGACGTACTGGTAAAACAGTCGGGACTTGGCTCCTTATTGCCTTGGGATGTTAAATTGTTATGCCTTTGTAGAGGCACGAAAGTTCCCAAAGGCGTTAAAACGTAGCACATTTTGGACAGTTGCGCTAATCTGGAATTGCGACAAATTAAACCTCATTTCTGCCATAACTCCATTTTTGCGATTCCTTCGATTTATCGTTTTTCTGGACCTGATAACTTTTTATTGCAAAAAAAATGCAATAAAAAGTATATGGAAAAGTTATCACAAAAATAATGTGTTAATTTTTTATCGCATAAGTTTTTGTGATAAACGCAAATACCAGCTCCCGTTATACAGTAAACTTGGCGATGAAAGGTTATCATATTATTTTTGTGATAACTTTGCCTTACTTTTCATTGCATGTTTTTTTGCGATAAGAAGTAATCATGTCTAGAAAAGCGATAAATCAGAGGAATCACAAAATTAAGTCAGCGCATACTTTTGTGATAAAAGTTTCATAGATCCAGATTCAGTGTGTATCATGCCTTTTTTTTCGGGATACTAACTTTAATGCCTTTTTAAAGTCATTAAATCCTCCTTTGAGTCCAACCTTGTTTTTGGTTTTTTGTGTGTTTGGCAGTGGCGACGCCACACGACACAAAATGTGTGGCAATTGTACGCCATTGTATCACACAAACTTAACGCTAAGTTGTGTGGCGTGACTCAAGGAAGAGTACTGTATAACAAGCGGATAAAAGTAAAAGGGTAAAGTGATAGTCGTGCCCAACACAAGTAAGAGAGCTTGATGACATTTTTGGCGCTCACAACACTGTTAAAAGCTTACGGTGAATTTCACTGTAAGCTACGGTGACCCCCTGCAGCACCGTAGCTTACAGTGATATTCACCGTAGCCTACGGTGAAATTCACCGTAGCCTACGGTGAAATTCACCGTAGCTTACGGTGAATTCACTGTAGCCTACGGTGATATTCACCGTAGCCTACGGTGACATACACCGTAGGCTACGGTGCTGCAGGGGTTCACCGTAGCTTACGGTGAAATTCACCGTAAGCTTTTTACAGTGAACATTTCTGTGTGTCCCTCCACCCCACCGACGAATGTGTGTGTGTGTGTGTGTGCCCCATCCCTCCTTCCCTCCCTCCGTCCCTCCGTCCCTCTGTCCCTCCATCCGTCCCTCCTTCCCTCCCTCCTTCCTGTCCCTCCATCCGTCCCTCCTTCCCTCCCTCCTTCCCTCCCTCCCTCCCTCCCTCCCCCCTGAGTGTGTGAGTGACTGAGTGTAATCACTTCCCTTTCCACCCACTACTTTGGTCGTCCACATTGAGCCCCACCCAAAGTCACCGTCCTGACCATGACAGTCTCCGATGTATACCTTTTGTCTTCTTTTTTTTCCTTTTCATTTTGCAACGGAATCATTCACTCTTCCCCCACCCCGCAGTTGTTGGCGCCATCTAATTAAGAGCCACACCCACCGTTGGCCCGGGCCGAGCGGCGCGTCGAGCCGAACCGAATCGCCATAACACTCTCTGCCGCGCGCTTTTGTTATCTGATTTATTAAAAAACTTTAATGGCGCGCCTTTTTCCTGGATTGATTATTGCCTCTTGTGGGGTTTTCGTAATTTACAACACACACGACTTTATTCGGGCAGTCCAAATATTAATAGAACACGGCCGAATCAGGATTGATGGATGTTTAGCTCGTTAGTGGAGGTGTTAATGTCCACGGCGCGGACCTTGTCGACGCTCCGGGCGGCGGGAGACGTGTCCATCAACGGGAGCCGTCTTTTCGCTTTCAAACAACGGGAGGGGTCGGGACGCAAGAGAGGCAAGCAAATTCGCAATGAGATTTTTGTTATTTTTTAAATTAATTTTTAGACGATTCGATGGCCCGCGCTCCAGGTTATTACTTACCAAGGATGGATTAATATCGAACGGTCCCAAACGAAGTTATGTTTATAATGCCGCGATGATGGGAAAAGTGCTTCCTGCCCAATCCCGAGAAAAACCTGATCGCATTTATAACTCACGGTGTTTGTGAACGCCCAACTTCAAAGTTTGTGTGTGCCATATGGCGGGGCGGGGCGAGCTGGAGCTGGAGCGTGATGCTAGGAGGGATATGCTTGAGCAAAAACTGAGTTCGACCGAACTTCATACACAGAGAGCCGACCAAAAGGAAGCAAAGTCTGGGGGAGGGGTGGGGTTACTCATTTCAACTTTCTTAGAGGGATGCCGGGGGGGGGGGTGCGTCTCTCTGCACCCTGACACCTCCATGACGAAGAGGCGGAGGCCGTATGGGGGGAGGTCCAGCCAGCCACGGCTTGCGTTGTGGAGCATTATTGCCCTGTTGCGCGATCGTCCAGAACAAAAGCTCTCTTGGGTTTGCGAGGGAGCCGCCCGTGGCCTATGGGAGAGCTCTCCCACCGCGCACTCACTCACTCACTTACTCACTTACTCACTTACTCACTCACTCACTCACTCACTCACTCACTCACTCACTCACTCACTCACTCACTCACTCACTCACTCACTCACTCACTCACTCGGGAGGGAGG
>NW_026267349.1:422379-424164 GCF_000697945.3 Frankliniella occidentalis | reverse complement strand
CCAAAGCTTGATGAGAGCACGCATGTGTTCAAAAAACTTAACATATATTTTAGCCGGGCGATTAAATGTGAAACTTACTTGCAATGGCTGGGTTTTCAGAGAATGATTCAAGCATATTATGCTTTATTCCAGGCTACGATCTATCAAACTCCACAATGTTCACACTTCCCTAATTAACATTTTGATTTTTCTTGGAGGGATAGTCCCTAAACAAAGTTTGACACAATTGACACAACTACACAGAAAATAAAACTATTGTTTTGCTGACCATAACCTTGACCTATCTCAAAATCAGTTTTACCAACATCTTTAACTAGCCAACCAATTTTGAGTTGTGGGAACTTTTTATTTTAAATTTCTTAAAAACTGAATCTTTTTAAATTTGCGAAAATATTTCACACCAATACTTTCTTTTCTTTGTATTACAACTTAGTTATGTCCTTTGTCATTGGTATGTTTTCGCGATTTTGGTTGGCAAGCCTGTTCACTTCTCACGTCTCACGCCTCACGTCTGGCGCCTCACGCCAGCTTCCCGTCTGCCTCCCGTGGCGCTATCTCACAGGGCTGAGCATTTAAAGTTAAAGTTCAATTCAAATTTCAATTTAGCTCAGCCAACAATCAAGAAATCCGTGGTTGGGGAGGTGTAACGGCTGTGAGAGGGTCCAATCTATCCTTTTGCGTCCACTTCACCCAAAATTTTTACATAGCTTGACTGTTATAGCCACCTTGGTTATAGCCAAATGCCTAAGTATGTCACACACTGCCCACCCCTCCCTTAAATGTCTCTCATGCCGGTGCGAAAAGGTCGCCGAAGGTCTGCGAAGGTCTCCTGTTTCTTTTTCCACGGAAAACCGATCCGGGGCTGTGGTCAGGGCCAGACTTTCTCCACTTTTGGAGGAGGAGGGCGAGGCCGTGGCCTTGACGCTCACTCACACACACTCTGTCACCAAAGCTGGTCTAGCCGCTGTAGCTGTTCACGGTGGAGAAGGATCTCTGCCGTGTTTGTGTCAAATCAATAGCCGAATTTTCGTTCTCATATTTATAACATTATGGCTATGTGAACAAAGAAAAATCTCAATCAAGAATCTATGCAGGAGATATGCACATTGTATAGTAGGGGTGTCTTCTAATTTCCTCCCATATTTAGAAATGTTTTGTTGGGTCCGAGAAAGGGTAGCTCGTACTATCTTCGTTAAGAATTGAAAAATTTTTAGGTTCTTCTCGTGACTCCTCTGCGGAAGGGTATGTGTTCCGCCGGCGGGTAGCAGCGTGCACGCTCTCGGCACGCAAATAGACCTGCCAATCGTTCCTTCCGACACGATGTCGCTCGGATAAGTCTCCGTTGCGGCAGACAGTTGTTGACCCCCTCCAACTCCCACACCCCGGGTCACCGGAGACGCTGGTAAATTGATGTGTCGTCACCGCTCCCCGCCCTTTCCGGTTTCAAGCATCTTTTGCGCGACGTTTTGTCATGTTTCGCGAGACGGCGCCGTGGGTGTTAGTTGTTTTTCACACTCACAGCGATGAGGAACAGAAAGACTTCCCTCCGCTGGTCGCTCATTGGCACCGACCGGCCGCGAGCGACGCGGGGATGAGTGTGACCGGGGACCAGCGGGCTACAGGCCTCCTATGTTATGCCAAGTTAAGCCAAGCCGAACACGCAAGCCCAAGCCGAAACTCAAGCCCGAGGGGATACGGAGGGGGACACGGGACACGGTCCGTCGGTTTCAGCCTTGAGATTTGGCTTGGGCTCGGGCTTGCGTGTTCGGCTTGGCTTAACTTGAT
>NW_026267349.1:412279-422329 GCF_000697945.3 Frankliniella occidentalis | reverse complement strand
GCAAAGGGTCAGGTCGGGGGGGGGGGAGAGAAGGAGGGAGGGGGCGCATCCCACCCATCGGACCCACCGCTGATCCGATTAGTGGCTCGGCTGATTGAACAGTTCTGGGCCTCGATGCGGAAGGTCGGAAGCGCGCTGCGATGCTTCTCTCCCGGCCCATGCCTCAAAAGGCCACGCCCCGCCGCGCCCCGCCACGCCCCGCCCAACCCCGCCATGCCCCGCCACGCCCCTTTTGTATTTGGCAACAGTTCTTTTAGTGTGTAGCCATTTATTTTTCACAAATAGTACAGTGAACAAAAACACCTTTAATCTATTATTTGAAAATCTTTGTACGAGTCTTTTTTTAAAGGGCTACGTCGCTAAGGCGCCGTAAACAGGTACGCAGGGGGGAAAACAACATTTCGTCTAATTATCACAGTTGGTTGTTGCTTCTTATGTGTTTGTTTGGGTACCAAACGTTTTGGATCAGTCTCTTCGCAGTGACTCTCTCCCTCTCTCCCGCTCTCCATCTTATTCTCTCCGCCTCAGGAGGTGGTGGCGAGGCCCGCGGCGTTCTCGTACCGCGGCGCCTCCACCAGCTGGAGCAGCGCAGCGTCTCCTGTAGGGGGTCAGAAACACGCGTTAGAGAGAGGGCTGTGCGATGTCTGAATTTGTCGAATCCCTGATGTCACGATATCGATACAACATTATCTTTCTATCGATGTCGTTATTGGGGTAGTGAGGGCCAAAAAGTCTCATCGACATGCCGATATATTGCCATATTTCTCGATACATTGCGACATTTTTCAATGGATTGCGACATGTTTCGATATATTGCCATATTTTTCGATACATTGCGACATTTTTCAATTGATTGCGATGTTTTTCGATGTATTGCGATTGCTCACCGCACGGCGGGCACAGCCGCTGCAGCTGCGGCTGCTGCTGCTCGTCGAAGTACTCGGGGTTGAGGACCATGCGCGCGTCCAGGTCGAGGTAGCCGGAGCCGCGCGCCAGCATGCCGTCCAGGATGGTGACGAGCTGGCTGAAGTGCGGCCGCTCCTGGGGCTCGGCCTGCCAGCAGCCCTGCATGACGCGGTGCAGCTCGCGGCTGCAGTGCTCGGGGCGCGCGAGCCGCTGGCCGGCCGCCAGCAGGGCCACCATGTCGTGCGGCGCCACCCCCGAGTACGGGGCGCCGCCCAGCGTGCACAGCTCCCACAGCAGCACGCCGAAGCTCCACACGTCCGACTTGCTCGTGTACACGCGCATGAGCAGCGACTCGGGCGCCATCCACTTGACGGGCACTAAGACAGGACAAAGAGTTTAATTTTCCGGTTATTTTGGGAATCTTTGCAAGACTTCTTTTTCTGAAAAGTTGTATTTTTTTCAAATTTCTTGAAATACTTCAATTTAAACATTTTGGGGGGCGGGGCGGGGATGTACAAATTTAATCAATCAATTGGTTTTGCACACATTGCTGAGTTGGTCTAAGCAATTTTGTGGAATCATTTATACAAAATCGTGCAAGTTTGCACTCACCTTTGCCGGCGCTCAGCTTGCAGTATGCCTCGTCCACGTAGACGTCCCTCGACAGACCAAAGTCCGAGATCTTGCACACGAGGTTCTCGTTGAGGAGGATGTTCCTAGAGGCCAGGTCCCGGTGCACTAGCTGCATAAGGGGAGGGGGGAAGGACGAGGAGGTTGGCGTTACAAGAGTTTGATAGTTGTTTACGTATTGGAATCAAAAACAGCGACAGTGAGGCCCATCGGTGCCCGTACCTTGAGTTGCCCCAGGTAGTCCATGCCCTTTGCGATCTGCCAGGCGAAGCCGATGATCTTCCTGGGAGTCATGGACGGCCTCTTCTCCTCGTCCCGCTTGTCGTCGGGGTCCTTGTTCTTGCGCTGCTCGTCGTCGTCCTCCTTGTCGCTCCAGCGGCAGCGGTGCAGGTAGCCCCGCAGCGAGCCCTGGCTGCAGTACTCGAGCAGCACGTAGAGCGGCCCGCTGGGGTCGGTGCACGCGCCCAGCAGCCGGATCACGTTGGGGTGCTCCACGTCCTTGAGCAGCTCCAGCTCGGAGAGCAGGTCGCGCAGCTCGGGCGACCCGGGCCCGGTGGAGGCGCGCAGGGTCTTGACGGCCACCGTCACCGAGACTGAAAGGCGCACCAGGGTGGCGTCAGAGTGTGCTTGAGCAAAATCCGAGTTCAAAAATATACCACTTAAAGCAAGGGCAACAATTTACTTCAAATGAGAAAGGATTGTTTTGGGTGTAGACGTAGGGGACCAAGGAAGGTACGCACCGTGGGTCTCGGACACCAGCTCGCCGCGGAGCACGCGGCCGAACTCGCCGGCGCCGATCTCCTCGTGCAGCGTGAGGCGGCCGCGGTGCACCTCCCAGCGCGGGTCCACGTTGCTGGTGCGGCGCGGGGGCGGGGCCGCCGCCTGCAGGTCGCCGCCGTCGTGCCGGTACACGCTGTGGAGCTGGTACTCGCTGCCGGCGCGCTCGGGCAGCCCTGGGGCGCGCTTGGAGCGGTAGCGGTTCAGGCAGTAGGCGTACAGAGGCACGCACGCCAGCGACACCACGATCACCGACATGATGGCCGCCTGGCAGCCGGACCCGCAGCTCTTCCGCAGCGACTCGGCCCTCTCCGTCGTTGTCGTCGAGTTGACCGACGAGTTCCCCGAGGCTGCCCGGGGGGGAGCAAGGAGAGACATCATCATCATCATGGCGGTTGGTATGGGGATTGTGTGTGCTCGGGGATGCACGGCGAAGATCATCACAAACCTTCATTTGTTTTCTGCTTTCTCATCTTTTTTTTGTCTTTGTGCGCAGTGTTTTTCCGGTCGGTTACTGGGAACAAATAATGGTTTGTGATGCTCCAGCATGTGAACTCGTTATTATTATTTTTTAAATGTTATTTTCTTACCGCATAATATTAAAATGAAAAGGTTACAAAAGGCATTTTCCGACTTACGTTTGTAAGGATAGCAAGCGCAGTGGTGATCGGAGCACTCGATCACCTGTGGTCCGTGGTCCAAGCACTTGCACAAGCCTCTCGCCTCTGCCTCGTTGCCCTTCTTCTCGCACTTCTCCCCCATCAGGACTTTCTCTGGAAACAGATGCGCGGACATAGGCGGCGTGGTCATGGCCAGGACGGTAAAGGAAAAGACAGGAGATGCATGAAGTGCGGCATGCGAGTGGAAAGCAAGTTCAAAGCAAAGAATTCCAAGTCAACGAAGAACGAATATAATTATGGAGACAATCGGAAGACTTACCCAGGCTGCAGTTGAAGTTGTGGGAAGCAAGAATATACGGTAAAGAGTGATTGCAAGCTGCAACCGGGCGGACTGGGCCCAAGAGGCATGCGAGTGGTGTCGTGGTGTATGTACAAATCCAGCTCAAACAAACGGGTGCAAAAGGAGAGAACAAAATAGGAGTCCCTATTTTTTCAACGTCTTTATTTTGAGGTCGTAAAACCGCTCGTCGGCAGACGAGTGCAAAAACTACCAGCATTAGGAATGCTTACAATCCTACTACATGACACACCCTAAGGTGTCTTACTCATCAACCTATCACACCTATGCTGCCTGTGAGGAGATCCTTCTTCAATAAGAACAATTATTATCATCATTATTATCATTAGTATTATTCTTAATATTAGAACTCATAAAGATACACATTTTGACAATATATTCCCCCCTCCCCTTACATATTCAAAACCGAGCACAGCCAAACATTTCTAAAAAAAAAACAAAAAAACTCCTCGCCCACCCCTTAAAACGAGAGCATATTCCAAAAAATAAAGTGAGGAATACAGAACAAATTACTAAGGTCTCTTTGGCACAACAGATTCCATTAGGTTCGAAAGAGAAGATACCGAACGTGCGCAGGCACAGTGAAGAATTCA
The DNA here is from genome assembly GCF_000697945.3 of Frankliniella occidentalis. Classification (NCBI taxonomy): domain Eukaryota; kingdom Metazoa; phylum Arthropoda; class Insecta; order Thysanoptera; family Thripidae; genus Frankliniella; species Frankliniella occidentalis. The sequence continues at coordinate 418,445 of NW_026267349.1, read as the reverse complement.
CCCGCAAGCCAAACAAGAGGGATTAACTATCGCAGCAGAGGCACCAGAAACTTTGCAAAATGTAAGAGAGAGAGATCACACTCGAACGATACGAGGGGGCCACCACTCCGAGTTAGGACGTACACAAAGATTACGTGATTACATTGATTACACGTGAATTTTTAGGGATTACACATGAATTTTGTTAAATTTCTGGGAATAAAACCATTGAAACCACAACATTTAGTGAAGTATTACACGGATTACATGGGGATTACACTTCCATCTGTACACAGGATTACGGAAGTGGTGGCCCCTCGGAACGGAAGCATGGAATTTGGCCACTCAAGTCTTGAGGCAGGAATGCAGGCTAGCAGCAAGTGTTTGACACGGTCTTTACAACTAGGAGCCGTGTGACACGCTCGAGGTTCCCGTTGCCGCCGAGACAACCACCGCTCGCCGGCAAGGGCGCCAAAATTTCAAAAAATCTCCGCCCTCTGGGACACCGGGAAGGGTATATAAACTCCCCTCGCCGGCCGGCGGACGTTCAAGCGGCGGCAACGGAGACTGAGTGTGGTCGGTCTTAACACGCACCCGTGCAGTCCTGGGGACAGACGTGCTCGCTCAGCGCCTCGAGCGGGTCGCACTCGCCGTCGGGGCAGGTGGGCAGGTGCGGCGAGCACGTCGCGAACGGCTTCGGGTCGGTCAGGACGGCCTCTCGCCACACGCACTCGCCCCGCAGCCCGCTGCAAAAGTGCAAAGACAACGGCTTTGTAACACGACTGAAACAGCCAAATAATCGCGTGTTCTGAATCTGTGGTGCATGATGCTCTAATAATGTACTGGCCTGCCGGATCCCGCGCCGCAGCCCGCGTGGCACTCCGCCTTGTTGAAGAACTGGCCGCAGGTGGTCTCGTGCGAGAGGGTGCAGTTGCGCGGCGAGTCCCCGCCGCCGGCCTCCAGGGTCACCGGGACGAGCAGGCTGCGGCCCTCGTCGTCGAGGATCTGCACGACGACGCTGTGGATGGAGCACACGACACGGCGAGGTCAGTGGCTGCATTTCACGGGGAGGGATTTTAAGGACAGACGTTTTACAGGAAATAGTGGAAACTTTTCCAGAATTTTTTTTAAAAAGCAATGACACCTTACATTACACATGTATACTTATGTCTAGTCATGTTTAGTGTAAGTGTAAGGTCGTAAGGTATCATCTGCTAAAAATTAAATATTTCCAGAATAACTGGAGAAAAATTGAACTTTTCAGCAATAGAACAAGAGATCATTAAAAACAAATATTCTATAGGAAAATTTCCGAAAATTTCGCAATAATCCATTTCTCGAAAATTAAAGTCTCTTAGTACAACCTAGGTAAGACGTGCACTCACCGAGCTGGGCTCTTCTGCTGCTGCAGCAGGCTGCGGTTCTGCACGTAGAGGATGCCGGCCCGCTCGGTGACGTTGGCCCAGGCCGGCGGCTCGGAGCCCAGGCGGTACGCCCTGCCGTCGCCGGCGCGGCCGACCTGCGCCACGCGGGCGTGCTGCGCGGCGTGCGTCCACAGCGTCACGGGGGCCGGCTGGCCGTCGGCGGAGGTGGCGGCCAGCGCCACCGGCTGCAAGAGAGAGAGCCGCGCCGTCAGCGTAGGCAACCCATCCGGCCCCCACGGGGCCACCGGTCCGGTCAGATGGCGGGGCGGGTGGCGGCGTGTTGTTCAAGTGCAACGCGCCGAGTTAATGATAAAGTATAAAAACGTTTGCGATCGTAAACGAGCCCCGAGAGCACGCGCGTCAGGGCAGTGTTGTAAAACGTAAAAGCCAAAGACTTCTGCCTGCTTTTGCTGAAGCACTTGCACGCGCTCACGGAAAATGGCCTCTTAATGAACCAGGCAGCTCTGCCGTGCTCGCCGCTCTTACCTTATCTGGCACCGCGTTCTCCTCCCCTTTCTGCAGTGTCTTAATCTGCAAGACAAAATATTATAATTAGCCATCCGCAAAACAAAATCAAACAAAATTAGTACTTGTATTTAAAGTTACTCTAGTGGTCTCTGTGCGAATAGAAACTGCGTGGTCACGAGGTCAATGGTCAAAGGCCAAAAGGAAAAAAGAAAACGTAGCAGTTGACGCATATTGCGACATCAATAATTAAATGCCGTGTCGGCAGTTGGCCGGGCAGGTGACAGACCTCGGTGCCGGGGGCGGCCGTTGGGGTGCCTACCTCGCGGGCGCGCCTGCGTGTCCGGGGCTTGTCGGCCTTGTCCTTGTCGCTGCTCGACATGGCGACGGGCGGCGTGAGCGGCGGGCCCCACAAGGTCGCCGTCAGCTTGAGCTGGCGACAAAGGAGATCATCGTGAGCGTACGAGTTAGGAAGGTATCGGAAGTTACGCAGATTGACATTTTTTCCTGATTGCGGGCTAATTTGATTTCATGCCACGCGTCTCTTTGGACTTTCGATTTTTTTTCTGTAGACGCTGCGGTAAAGTGACCGAACACGATGTAGGCCTCTTTGCATCGTGTGACCCAACTAGGACTACGTTACCAAGAGGAATGCATTCATCAGCGCCTCGAAAACATTATCACTCCCATCCTTAAGTTAAAATAATGGATAGTATCGTCGAGAAAATTACCCCACCCCACCCTCCCCTCAAAATAACGTAGTTGGAGCAGGAGTCATCTACCTCTCTCTTGCTCTCGTCGAGCAGGGTGAGGTCGGTGAGCGTGAGGGTCACGTTGTACTTGGTCGCCATGGGGTCCTTGACCTGCAGCCGCACGCTGACCACGGTGTGCGGCACGCCGCCGTGGCTCACGTCGAACTCGAGCTTCTTGCTGGTGACGACGCCGCTCGGGTCGTCGACGGCGAGGTCGCTGAAGCGGTTGGCCGCGCGGGAGTCCATGTCCTTGACGAGGATGTGCGCGCCCCGCGCCAGCGAGGCCTCGGTGCTGAAGTTGAACTCGAGTCGCTCGTCGGGCTTCTCGAGCTCCGGCGCGTTGTCGTCCTCGTCCAGGACGACGACGCTGACGTTGCGCTGCTCGACGACGCCCCAGGACGTGCGGCACTCCACGGCCAGGACGACGGCGGGGCCCGGGCCGCCCTGCGCGCCGGCCACGGGCACCACGTCCCTGTCCAGCATGGCGCGGCTCCAGAGCTCAGAGCCGCGCACCTCGAAGTGGTCCGTGCCTGTGGGCAGCAACGGGTCACGGGGCTTGAGAACCATACGCTGCATGTCTAACGAGGAAGATTTCTCGAATACTTTTGGAAGATCTGGAACACTTTTGGAGTATCTGGAACAGTTTTAGAATATCTGGGACACCTTTGGAATATTTTTCAGTGTGTACATGCAATATCCAATTGGTTCATACGCTCGACATCTACGCGCAGTATATTTTTAGAAGCGTTTTCCTATCTCTCTTATTCCGCCTAAAGGGACGCATAGTTGTTATCACGACGAAAAGTTAATGTGACGTTTCTTGAAAACAGACGGGGGAAAGACACCCCACCCTCCCAAAAAATGACGCGTGCGTGAATATGTCAGTGGTGTGCGTAAAAGACTTAGTTAATGTGTTGGACGGAGGTTTGAAGTCCAGTGGACTTCCAGTGTTCTGTCTCTCTCGCAGCTCAGCGCAAACCACCAAGTGGCTTCTCTCTCGCACCTTTTTAGGAAAATGGCACTTATTGGACCAAGTAATAACTTCATTAAAATCTTCGTATTTATTGCCTCATGGCCTCTTTCCCATGAAATTTACATCAAGGAGGAGCTACCTCAAACGAGGAGTTGTTGACTCTGGTCGTCGCTCTTATCGATTTACAGCGACCTGACCAGCGCGGTCCCGGCCGGCGGCCCCTGCGCGTCTGCCCGCCTGTGCCTCGGAGCCGGTCGCGCCCTCTGTCGGGGGTGGGGCCTCTGGAGGCGCAGGGCGCGGTGCCGCGGCCCCCCGCGGGTGGCGCCACCGGTCGGTGGGGAGGCGCCGGGCGCAACAGCGCCAGCAGCAGCGATGTCAGCCAGGCCGCCCGCCAGGCCGCCCGCCAGGCCGCGCGGGGGGCGCGGATACACCTCTCCTCGCGGACTCTAAGCGTCTCCGGCACGCACGATCACGGTGGGGGGGGGGGGAGCCCGTAGCCCCCCGCGTGGTGCCCGCGACCCCTCTGCCAGCCGCGGCCCGCGGGCGCTCGTATCTCGCGGGCGACCCCCTCCTAAGCGACCCTAAGCAGCTGTCTGGGCCTCTGAAATTTGGCCCTCCCAGCACCCCAGCAGATGAGTTGCGTAATCCGCTAGGCGGTCTGTGTCAGTCCGGAATAAGCCGGGGGTTGTCCAAGGATTACCCTGGGATTGTTTCAGGCGTTATCCAAGAGTAATCCACAGGTGCGGATTAAAGTTCGGCTGACAGGGGGCGATGCACTGTCGGTTGCCGACATTCAGGGGTTTTGTGGCGCGCATTGCCTTCCTTTCGGGCGGCTCTCTAGAGACCACAGGGGAGCGATAGCCCCCGCCCACTGTAATCCGCGCCTGGTAATCCATCTGGTAATCCGTGGTATAATCCCGGTGTGATCCGGTGGTTTGGTTATTCAAAGTAATCAGGAGGTAATCCAAGAGCGTGATCCGGGGTAGTCCGTTGAACACGACGAGTATGTCAGAGTCGTTTTCCCCTTTCGGTTCGCACCGGCCGGGCCCTGCGACCCCGACCTCGACGAACGCTGCTTGTGATGGAGGGGTCGAAAACCCCTGAACGCCCAGTCTCAATAGTGACCCACTTATCTGGCTCCGGGGTCCGTTTGGCACGTGGGCAGGACCTGCAGGCATGCATAGCGAGCGTGGAGTGCCCGCCCCGCGCTGGGTGAGGGTGGGGGAGGGGGTCACATCGAACTGCCCCCCCCCCCTCCCCTTTTCCGTGCACTTATGCAGCTACAACAGTTGCAGCTAGCCGATAGCTCGCACGCATATGTACGGATGTATGGCAGTATGGCGACGAAATTCGACCGAAAGCAGGTCGGGGGAGGGGGAGGGGTCACGAACCTCTGCTTAGGAATACAGGGTGGGCGATCCGCGCCGTCTTTTGAAAATGCCTATACTGTAACGGATTCTTACGTACGTGTTGCATACTCGCACGGCGCCGTAAGGCGCCCTGGCGAGCGACGGTAGGCAAGGCCGCCCGCACGCGTCAATCCGGTACAGTATAAGCATTTAAAACAGACGGCGGTGATCACCCGCCCCGTAGTATCCTACTGAACAATCATGCTCCCTCACGCCTCATAGAGGACGTTCCTCCCGAGGCCATGCCGACCCTCACTCACCGCTGAGCAGCTTGTACTGGTGCTGGTCGCCGCACTGCAGGTCGGCGTAGCGGTGGCCGAGCGGTGCCAGCATCGTGGCCTGCTTGTTCTCCCAGACCTGCAGCTCGGCGCGCTCCCAGAAGCACGAGTCGTGGCAGTAGTGGCACGGGTCGTCGCGCGCCACCTGGTCGCCCTCCTGCATGCCGGCGAAGGGGGCACAAATGGTCACGATACAGAGGTCGACAGAAAAAAAATTAAAAGCCATGAAAATGGCCCGGCGAGAAAATACCGGGTGTAACAGTGAATGCGCAGCAGTGTTGCGGGATTGCATACCCGCCACACCCAGAAAACCGTTTCTTTCTGGGAAAGAAATTTTATTACCCATGACGGAAACCTTTCGTAGCTAAAATCAACAACAGTTTTTCGTTGGAACGACGACAAATTTTCGTTGTTCCAACTTTTTATGTCTTTAAACTGAAAAATTTCGTTGAGCTAACGAAAATTTTATTTGTTACAACTAAAATTTTGTTGATTTCAGCTACGAAAAGATTTCGTTCGCACAAAGTAGTGGTTTTCTGGGTGCAGAGCTGCAGGTGCAGGGGCCATGGCGCCTTAAGGGCGAATTGTGTAGGCAATCCCGCAACACTGCTGCGCATTCACAGTTACACCAGGTACAGGTACAACAACTGATTCTGGGGCGCACCTTCTTGTTGACGCAGGGCCGGTCCTCCTGCACCAGCTCGAAGGTGATGGTGATGTTGATGCGCGCGCGCTCCGCCGGCACCATGAAGGGGCGCGCCGAGCGGTGCGCCGGCGCCCTGGCCGCGGCCGAGCCCCGCGCGTCCAGCCACACGACGTGCTGGCGGCGGGCGCCCGCGTCGCTCAGCACGCCTGTGTGTGTGTGAGCGAGTGTGACGTCAGGAGG
>NW_026267349.1:411402-412229 GCF_000697945.3 Frankliniella occidentalis | reverse complement strand
CATGAAGGGCGGGGCGGGGTGGCGGCGGCGCGATGACGTCGGTGTGCCTTACTGGGGCGAGGCGGGGCGTGGCGGGGGTGGACCACGCCCCTCTGCACCGGTTAACCGATTAGAGGTAAAGGGTGCTCACGCGAGCTCGCGCAGCGACCTGCGACCCATCATTTGTCACCCGACCCCTTAAACCGCACACTGTGGAACAAAAAAACAACAACATGAGAACGTCGTGGGGTTACTTTGTATTGACAACCGTACCGTCACATATTTTCATGTGTGATGTGAGTCCGGTAGCGCCTCATATTCTACTGCTGGTAAATAGAAGAAGCAAGTGGAAGATAAATCTGCGATGACCTGCCTTCAAAACCTTCAGCCGTTACGTATAATTTATTGTACGACAATCATTTTGTTAACAGTGCAGGTGCTCGTGTCTCGAAGTAGTAGTGCCCTGCTCATTCTTATTATGAATCGTTACAGAATTAGTGCCGTATGTATTTCTGTCTCTGTCTTTGACTCCGTCTCTCGTCACTTGCAGGACCGGGGAGTCTCTGCGCGCGAGGGTAGCGCCGGCGGGCGCGCTCGACCCGCGCCTCCCCACCGTGGTGTACGTCCACGGCTTTGGCGACCACGCGCCGGGGCCGAGCGCCACTACCCTGCGCACGGGTAAGGCCGGGAGGGTGGTCATACCCCGCACCAGCTTAGGGGAGGCGATACTCCACCCTGGGAGAGCGACGGGATTTCTAAGTCCGAATTTCTTTTCCGGAAAATTTTAAAACTTCTCCAGAAAAAAATCAGAAAAAATTGAATATTTCCAGAAAATTAGAAAAACAATA
>NW_026267349.1:407619-411352 GCF_000697945.3 Frankliniella occidentalis | reverse complement strand
GGACGGCGTTGACGTCGTTGACAAGCCCATTATATAGGGACAACCCCCCTACAGGTTGCGCGGCGGGGGGGCCTAAGCTAGGTCGCACCCCCACCCCCCTCCACCATCCCGTCCGTCGACAGGGAAGGGCGGTGACCTGCTGGCGCAGGGGAGGTTGGCTTTGGACAGGGGAGAGGGAATCGCCGTGAGCAAACAATTTGGTTAAGCTGGGGTGTAAAAGTGAGCAAAGACGCTCGGAGAAGGGCACCCCCCCCCCCCTCTCTCTCTCTCTCGCACACGCACACACACACACACCTTTCTGCTTGCCGGCCGCTTCAGCTGTAAGGACACCATCGGCGTCACAAAAGGCATCAAGACACTCAAGAATTCAAAAACGTCTTAAACGCCGTCGTGGAGATTCGAACCCAATTCGAACCCGGTCGATGAGTTCGGCCATGAGAGTGCGAGTGCGCCGAGATTATTCCTAAATTCATGTTGAACATCGCCAAACGAATAACACTCGAATACTCGGTGCGCTCCTTGGGCTGCGCTGCCGCCGCCGCTCGCGCCGACGGCATGACTGACTGGGAGGCTTATCTGCGGCCGAACACGGCACATGTGTCGCTTCACAGCTCCAACAGGTGAGCAGTGCGGCTAATGAGGGACGCAGGACGCAGATGGCAGGGCCCGCACTGGGAAAAGCTTGCGAACAACTATTTAGAAGTGGCGTTAAATGATTTGCATTGTGAACGAAATCCTTCACATTGCGAACTTGTTCTTCGTACCTTGCGAAGATTTAGTTCGTAACCTTGCAAACTATTTCTTCACAACTTACGAAGAAAATAGTTTGCAATGCAAATAATAGTTTGCAATGCAAAGAAAATAGTTTGCAATGCAAAGAAAATACACTGTTGTGTAGCACTGTTAAAACCTTATGAAGTAAAATGCCAAATCCTTCGGAGGTACGAAGAGTTTGGAAGCTTTGTAGGTAGCAAATCCTTCGAAGGTACGAAGGATTTGGCATTTTGCTTCGTAAGGTTTTAACTGTGAGTTTTCAATGCAAACTTTCTAACAATGCTTCAAAATTGCGGGGAGTGAGGTCACCGCACGACCGTCCTGCCCCGCCTGCGACGGTTCCGCCCATGATTCTGATTCCTACTTTAGGGGAGTCTTGGACCTGCTGGGACGGCGGCGGTGCGGTGGTGCCAAACGTCCGGGGCAGGGCCAGTGCGACACTCTGGGTCCCGGCTTACGTAATGAACCCCCAAAAGTTATCGACATCTTTCGATATGTTGTGCCCCGCGCATTTCAAAACGCACAAATTAGTACATGTTGGGTGAACAAAATATTTTTAACACACTAAGAATTTTTTTCGCCTTCAGCGACGGCGTAGAATGGCTCGTCCCCTGGAGTGACAGCCCGTATCTCGCCTCGATGGCCCAGTCGGTAGAGCAAAGCGCCCAGGGCTTCGGAGGTCGACAGTTCAATTCCAGGTTTTGGAAAACTTTTCGCCTTTCTGTTTGGCGTTTGTCTGTGGCTTTAGGGCCGACGTCGTTAAGTTCAAATATAATCAGAGCACTGCTCACCTCCTTTGGTTGGGTAAGTGACTATATATTCTTTCCAGTACAGTTTGGCAAAGCAATAATTTTCCCACTCTATACTCTTGCGTTTTGTGAACTCTGAATTCACACCGGCGAGTCACCCCGCGGTCGAGGGGGCCACAACTCCGGCAATCTGATGTACACCACCCTGGCAATCTACGATAATCATCGGCAATCTCTAGGCAACTGGACCCAAAAGCTATGCCTTTTTGCCTACATTTAGGGTTCAAGTAGTGCGTTGTGCACAGGCGTTTTATGCCCTAAAAGCAAAATATTCCCGTAGCGATCAGGCAATCTTGGCAATCTGGTATACATTCTAAGGGAGTTGAGGCCTCCTCGCCCACGGTGAGGGGCCTCAGCTGAGTCAGCTCTCCTCAAAGTTTTTCGAGGACTGTGATTGGGCGAAAACGTGTGAGGTGAGGCGAGCTTCCTCAGCTGAGGCGCTTCGCCGTGGGGCGATTCGCTCCACGAGACTTAATCCACCATGAAGGCTCTGGGAGAGTAAGTTGTCAGTCCTAACAGCATGCTTTCCCCAACTTTGACAAAAGAAAAACAACAAAACTTTTGGCAGGGGAGCAGTGAGCCCACCCCGAGGCCACCCGTAACCTTACGTGTGTGAGAACTGTTGGAATGTCACCGTGCTACGTGCAGTAGCGTATCGGTTCACGCGCTATCAGCCTAGTTACTGATTTTTCGACTCTTTTGCCAGCATTGCTGTTTAAAATATTAGCCCACAGGGCTAAGAAAGAGATAGTCCCCTCCGCTTCCCCTTTAAAGCTTCCCCATCAATTTTTCGTAGAGCTCAAGTATAGCTACATAACCAACCCTCCACGAAGATCCACCGCAGAAAAAATGTAAATGAACGTGTGCACTGTAGGAGGGCTGCGGGGTGGTTTTGATAGATGAACCATTGATTGTCGCCCATTCAGTGTAACAGTCATTTACATTTTTCCCAGAATAGATGATAATTGGTATAGGGGCTAACTATAGCTCAAATGGTACCTCGCAATTGTTATCAGATCATTAAAAATAGACGCAGGACACGCAACCGACTCATCGTGTGAAGTTTAACAAGGCGTGTTGACACAGCGCCCCCCAGAGAACAGTGTTCTCAACCAGTCAGTGTCCTTTTTAGACAGTGCCCTAGAGACTGCCTCGACCAGAAGTAAAAGTCGCCCCTCCCCTCTTTGGCAATCTCTCAAGTGCAATTTCCTGAAGACTACCATGACACTGCTGATTTCATCTTCTATTGTACGCTTATTCCGTCAACTTAATGGAATAATCTTTCACTTAACGAAATTTTCTTTGGATTAACGGAACAGTTTTCAAAGCAAAGTTTCATAGAAGTACCGGGTGATTAAGAGCACGCGCCGCGGTGTTGCGGGATTGCATACCCTAGGGGCTATGGCGCCTTACGGGCGGACAGGGAAGGCAAACCCGCCGACAGCGGCGCGTGCTGTGTATCACCCAGTACATACTGGAACACGTTCAAATAATTAATAGAAACATCGGGGACTCTTTAACTCCGGCGGAAGCTATGTCTGTCCGCGAAGCCTTACAGTGCGCGCGCGCGCCAGTCGATCCAAATGCAAGAACCACAGCACCCCAATAACGACGCACGGTAAAAACAATATGACTGATGTTTTGGGCGAAATGGGGGAAACAAAAGTGACAAATCGAGAGTTGATCAGATCAAAAATGAAAATAATACAGTTGATATGGGCAAGTGATTGAAAGTAGGAATTTGAAAAGTTAAGGTGTACGCATTTTCTCGTAGGGATTATCCCCTCGATCTTAGAGCTAGCTGAGAAAATATTCTACAAAACCAGAAGTACGCATTAATCAACATGCTTCATTACACAGTTTTCAGGGTTTGGCGAGGTTTCCTCCAGAAATGCAGGAAATTCCCACATTTTTTTAACGAGACCCTCGCAATCTAAGAGTAGTTTTTCTCACTGTTTTCCCCTTTCTCGCCCCCCAAAAATGAGACATTGTTTTTACCGAGTGGTAAGCAAAAGGCCGCACACACTACTCCCTGTTCGCAGTGCGGCCTGTCCAAGCCAGGGCCAGGCCGTCGAGGCACTCACCGCAGTGGGGACGTCCTTCGGGCGCCTCCCCTCCTCGGCGACCCTCGGCGACCCTCGGCGACCCTC
>NW_026267349.1:396268-402209 GCF_000697945.3 Frankliniella occidentalis | reverse complement strand
AGAGAGAGAGAGAGAGAGAGAGAGAGAGAGAGAGAGAGAGAGAGAGAGAGCGAAAGCGGAAGAAGTGGACGGATTTTGCGCGACTTTTGCAAACGGAGACAGTAAGCCGCCACAAACAACAACAAAGGCAAAAAGAATATCCCGGGGTGAAATTATAACTGAGCCAGCTGACATTTCGATAATGCTTGTCTGCACATAATATCAGCATTAACCATAATTTGAGAGAGGGGCTGAGAATCAGTGACTATAACTGATACGGCCATGAATCTTAACTTCAGATGTACTCAGGTTATCACATGTAGCTGATTCTTACTGACAACACACAATCAGTAACGATTACTTATTCTCGGCCCCCTACTCAAACCTGACAACATCTGCATACACCCGCAACGGCATTGTTAGCTTAGATTCGTCTTTGTCTCAGCTAAAAAACAGAACTGAGTATTGCCGAAGTTAGCTGAATCAGCTTACCTTACTGTGAAGTGCTGCCTGCATTCATGGCACGGCCAAGCCGAGGCGGCTCAGCGGCGTCTAGCCTAGCATGGCTACGTTGCCTCCGTCACTACTGGCCCTGCGGTTCGTTAAACAGTTAATATAAGGTAATCCAACTCACGGACGCAGCTCCCAGCTGAGCAGCTACTCACCTCTCGGGCGATGGCTTGCTGCACATGGCTGTGAGGTTATGTTGTCAATAACCTCTCAGCGCGACGAGCGGTGTGCTGTCCGACACAGCGGCTCTCAGCTGACTGACTGACGGTGACCTCACGTCGCGTCATGGATGTTCGTTGGCGCGTCGAAGGGGGTGCCTATGTTGCAGGCGCCGTGCGTTGCTGATCGTAACAACATTCCGACCTGGTAGCAGATGAAACTCCGGTTTACCCAAACTTTATCTTTCTCGCAAAATAAATAAATACTGGATGGAGCTGAGACTCCCCGGAGAATCTTGCAGTTTGTACTGTGCGGCATGGGGGCCGGGGCCGGGGCTTGCCTACCATCTGTCACCACGGCACACTGCGGCCCCTGGCGAGTAGGCAACGCCTTCACTCGCCAGCATGCGGTACAGACAGTGCGACATGCTCGCCGGGCTCCGGGGCCTGTAGGCCACCCTGTAAATACGTATGACCATAGCGGACGATTACCACAAATTGTGACTGCCTTTAGCTGATGGAGAAGCACACTCCAGGCGCGTTATAAGGGGTCTCTAGTGAGCCGCCTGAAAGGTAGGCAATTTGTGCTACAAAACCCCTGTATGTAGGCAACCCACGGTGCACCCGCCCCCCTGTCGCTCCCCTCTTATACCGCGCCTGGCACACTCCCGTCTACAGTGGGGCTTACCGGGGCTCAGGCTCACTAGGTATTTTTCTGTTTCGGTTGAAGGACTTGACCCCGCGTTCCCGCTGTTCCGGTGGACTCGCAAGGAGGGCCACCTCAGCACCGGGGACGCCGACTTCGTGGACGTGATCCACACGGACAGCGGCGTGTACGGCGTCGCCTTCCCCATCGGGGACGTCGACTTCTACCCCAACGGCGGCCGGCCGCGCCAGCCGGGGTGCAGCGCCAGCGAGCTCCGTGCCAAGGGGCAGTTCCCCCAGGACTTTGGTGAGTAGCACACTGGTCACATACGGTAAAAACGACATCGTGATTTTCAAGGAATTTTCGGAAAAAACAAGATGTCCTCAAGCATTTCAGCCATAAGACGTCTTGGTTTTTTCCAAAACTGCTTGAAAACCGAGGTGTTATTTTATTTACCGAAAACAATAAGTTAAATAGGGGGGGCGGGGTGGAAGGATCTACAGCGAAACTGCACACCTAACTATAGTTAGTTCGCGTGGGGTAGATCTGTAGTCAAACTGTAGTTGAACTGTTGAACTCCAGTTTACAGGTGTAGTTACACCCTTCGATCCTTCCATCCGGGATGAACTTTGGAAAGGGGGGGGGGGGCGGCTTTTTTCTTCTCCAGTATGTCGGAGGTACTATATTTTGAAACATTATTGTCCCCCACAGTGAGCTGCAGCCACTCGCGCGCCTGGCTGTACTACGCCGAGTCGGTGCTGCACCCGCAGGCCTTCCCCGCGCTGCGCTGCCGCTCCGAGGCGCGCTTCCGGTCGGGGAAGTGCCGCGACCAGGTCAAGGCGGAGATCCACGCGCGGGCGGAGCGCGCCTACCGCTCGAGGGCCGCCAACGCCACCGCCGGCGTCCCCGCCGAGGAGCGGGAGCCCACGGCGTTTTTCGCGTACATGGGACTGTGGGCGCGGAGCGGAGGGTGAGTGCAGCTCGGTGCAGCTTTAATAGCTAATTTTTAGCTTGCTAGCTTATTTTCAGTTAAATAGTTAATTTTGTATCCGACCATCAAATTTTTAGCCACCCAGCCATTTTCTGCTCAGAAAACATCATTTTTTAGCTAACTAGTTACTTTAGTTGACTAGCTATTTTCAACTAACTTGCCATTTTGTTAGCTAACTTCCTACGTATGTTTAACTAGCAATTTGTTGAGCTAACCAGCTACTTTAGCTATCCAGCTATTTTTTTTAGCTAATTTTCAGCTGCTAATATTTAACTAGATAGCGGAATAGTGACTTATTATTGTTGTGTTGCAGGAGCCGCGGCACTTACTTCCTCCAGACCAACGACGGCTTCCCCTTCTCCAGAGGGCTGGACTTCCCCAGGAGCGGCGCGGACTGACGGCTAGACCGCATAAGTCGCACGGTAGACAACGTAAAATATTTCCAAAAAAATAAAAAAAACATATTATACATTTTTTAAAATTGTTGTGCTGTGATTATTGGGGGATCGCTCTCATATTACATCTTCGGAAAGTTCTCATACGATGTAGGGATACTTACATCTACACCTATGCTGCAAGTAAGATTCTATCTCGCATATGAGTCTATATTAAAATTAACCCTCAAGAAGTTTTTTTCCTTGTGATGAACATGTCAATTAACATCATGGTTGGCGTGAACACGAGAGAGAGATAGGTCTCGGGCGAAATGCATTTAATCAGATTTTCTCTTCACCCGGTCAGTCTTGCGATTCCTCGAGTCTTAAAGCCAGCAAACCACAGCCTCCGAGGGAAAGGTTTGCTCCATAATAACGCATACCAATCTATGATCTCCTTAATCATTTATTTGACAGTATACTTGAAACACAATCTAAAACTACCACGACAAATTTTGCTCATATCCACACTCAGAAAACGATTCCTTTTCTTCAAAGCAGGGACAGTAGTTTTTAAATCATTAGAATTTCTGCCTGTAAACTAGAAAGTCCACCTTTCCATATGACAATTTATTGAATAATTAAATCGCACATTAACTTTTGAACAACGCGCGGGTTTATTTTCCACCTCCTCTGATTTGAAGAAAGCATTTTCTGGGTGCCTGTTGCATTACACTGGCACAAATATTTCTTCAATCATTAACGATCCACTAGAGAGCACACAGGGAACAACATTATTTTATATTATATGGAATGACCTCTATAACATTCTATATACACACGCACGCGTGCACGCACACACACAAATACACACACACACACACTTACACAGACAAACAGACAGGAAGAAAGAAAGACAGACAGGTAGGATGCTGGAGAGACATATGACATTGAGAGATACATTTCAGCCGCGCAACTTGATTTCATTTCTGCGTGAAGTGTCGCACAGAGATATTTCCTCCTGCTGGGGAGAGATGCTCTGATATCCGGGAGTCGTTTTGTTTCAGTGGTTGATAGGATGCGGTCCCGCCGGCCGGGGGAAGGGGAGGGTGGAGGGGGAGGGGAGGGGGAGGGGGTGCTATCACACGGTGGGGCTGGCAAGCTTGTGCTCGAGCTGCATGTTGCTCTCCGGGCCGAGGCCGACGCACGCCCTCAGCACGTTCTCGATGCAGGCTCGTTGGCGGAACAGCGAGTTGACCACGGTCCCTGCGCAGCGAAGGGAAAGCACAACGATAAGGACAATAAGCGCGGCGAGCCGGACGCAGTGGTGCCATGCGGATCAAAAACGGACGTTTCCGGACAATCATAAAATCGCAAAAACTCAGAATGCTGAAGCCTCAGCGGCCCCATGGTGTTTAACCGAGATGAAGACACACTGCAACTCGGTTAATCACCGTGGGGCCGCTGAGGAAGCAGCACGCTGAGTTTTTGCGATTTTATGAATGTCCGGAAATGTCCGCTTTGGATCCCCTTGGCACCTCTGGCCGGGGGTCAGGTTAGGCTCGACGAGGTGGGAGAGTCACTCACCCCTGGGCACCATGGGGGCCTTGACGAGGTAGCTCAGCAGGGCGAGCACCGAGTGGAAGGGGACGTACTCGTCGTCGCCGGCGGGGCGGAAGCCCACCCGGGTGCAGAACTCGGCCAGGACGACGAGGTCGAGGAGCAGGGGGGCGGCGAGCAGCGAGTCCTCGCACGTGTTGTGCACGACGAAGG
Source organism: Frankliniella occidentalis (assembly GCF_000697945.3). Taxonomy (NCBI): domain Eukaryota; kingdom Metazoa; phylum Arthropoda; class Insecta; order Thysanoptera; family Thripidae; genus Frankliniella; species Frankliniella occidentalis. The sequence goes on along the minus strand of NW_026267349.1, from coordinate 397,778 downwards.
TCTGACGGCCGCCGAACATGAGCTCGCCCGTGTACTCGTCCATGGCGCGCTTGCTGTCGCCCACGTACGGCACGTACTTGATGACGACCACGTGGTCCGGGTGCTCGCCGGGCGCGTACAGGATGGGGTTGGAGTCCACCATGTCGTCCACCACGTTCCTCTTTGTTATCTGGAACGCCAGCGGACGAACACACGCGTGAGATGCGCAACTTTTTTAGGGATTTTAGGAAAAAGAGGAAACTTTCCCAGAAAAAAAAATGGAGAAAATTTCCCAGGAAAACTAAAAAAAAAATGTTAACTTTCCGGGAAAAAACTTCGACATTTTTAAAAAGTCTGTGAACAAACATCCAGTGCTCCGCTGTTCTGTTTGCTCACCTCCTTGGACCTGAAGGTGTGCGGCGCGGAGAGGTTCTTGCCGTCATTGTTGCCCAGGTGGTTGTAGCTCACGATGGACGTGGGCTTGATGCCGGCGCTCACCAGGAAGTCGACGAGGACCGACTTGAGCTTGGTCTGGCCCGTCTTGAGGTCGTCGCCGACCACGTGCGTGCCGTGTCGCTCCGCCAGCTCGAGGCAGCCGGGCACCAGCGTGTTCTGCGGGGAGCCGTTGATGTAGGTGCACTGCAGGACAAAGTTAAATCGCGTTTTAAAAACGTGTCTTACACATTACTCTCTTTACCATTTGGGGATGCAAGTAACTTACGCCCTCCAGGATGGCGGCGACGGCATACAGAGTCGACGAGGACACCTCCGTCTCGTTGCGTTCGATGGAGGCGAGCAGGTTGTCGGCCGTGTCGTTGAGCCCCGGCCGCACCTCGGCGAAGCGCTCCGTGTTGGCGGTCCACAGCACGACCACCCGCTCCAGGCTCTTGGCCTTCTTGAAGTCGCGGATGTCCTCGCGGAGCCGCTGCACCTGCTGCGCTCGCGTCCCCGGCAGCACGTTGTCGGCGCGCTCCTGCTGGTTGGCGGCCACGAAGCTGCAGTCGAAGGCGGCGGCGCGCGGCCGCAGCTCGCGCAGCTGGGGCGCGAGCGCGCGCTGCACCTCCACGTCGAGCACGCGGTTGCGGCGCGCGGCCGCGGCCAGGTCCAGGCTCGACACGTCCCAGCCGTCCACCTCCAGGTCGTCCGGGTGCAGCAGGGGGACCACCCCGCTCATCGGCGCCCACACGTCCTTGCCGTCGTCGTCCGAGCCCACCCGCAGCGTGGCGCACTGCGTGAGCGAGCCCAGCCAGTCGGCGCGGCGCTCGCCCTCCTTGGTCTCCCAGCGGAGCCCGGCGCGGTTGGCCAGCAGCGCCGCCGTGAGGGTCGTGCCGTTGTTGCCGCCCCAGCCCACCAGCATCACGCCCGTGCGCTGCGGCCGGCGCGCCGTGCGCACCTCCAGCCACCGGCGCCGAGGCGTCACCTGCGAGGAGAGCAAGGGCTGCTTAGTACCTGGGATCCGCACCGCGTACTTCACTATGAACTGAGTTTTCTGTTTTCATTTTCTTGTTTTTGTAAATTTTCTCTAATTTTC
>NW_026267349.1:389175-396158 GCF_000697945.3 Frankliniella occidentalis | reverse complement strand
CCTAAAGACTGTCTCGACCAGAGCGCAAAGTCCCCTCATCCTCCTCACTCTCTATATAGCACAGATCGGGCCCTCGAGAGCAGATGATACCAGCTTTAAAAAAAAAAATATAGACTAAACAAAAAGAATTTATAAGTAACTTAAAAGTGTCAGCCAGCTTTTAGATACTTTGAACTTCTTGGGCGAACCACTCGCGAACTCGTCGAAAGGGTCGCAACTAGTACGTTTAATGTTTGTCACGATACGAACTGAAAGCAATCCAGTTGCGTACAGAAAATTTTGCGTCGACTAGTAGGACTTATAAAATGACTAATTAGATGCTAGGGACGTGAATCGTTCTTCTCCCACCGCACTGGAAACGTAAGTGAGTACATGAAGGGAGTAAAGGTGTGAATTTTCCTTTGAAATTTGAACCTCTATGTACGAAAGGCGTTCATACACCAACATGTGTGCGACATTCACACACTTGGTTTTCCCGTTCTCCAAAATTATTTGCAACCATTACAACGGTTCTCCACTTCCCCTAACCACCTTGTATTTATGTCTGCAATAAACCGTTCTTTTCTTCCGCGTCGCGCAGGGTTGTTTTGGTAAGCGCATCCAAAACAGCTGACTGGATACACAAATGAGCGTGAGACGCTCAACGTGGGTCTTCCCGGGGCGCGGTCGCCGGCGCGGTGAAGGGGCGGGGGGCGGCCGCGGCTCGGACACTCGGTGGAAAGACCTTTCTCTCTCTCTCCCTGTGTGAAGCGTACACACAGACGGACATGATGCCCTGAACTTTGGACAAACAAGATAATATCGGCTGGCGAAACCGTAAAGGAGCCAGTACACACATGCGCTCGGTCCGGCCGGCAGGGCCGCCCTCTGGAGACCCGCGTGTGTATGAAGCAGTATTAGAATATCCCCCAAGTAACCACGCGTTATGTACAGAATTCCTTTCTGTATGCGTGAGGTGGAGTGTACAACTTCTACTTTCACTGCATTAACCCCTCGATACTCCCGTCAATGTCCGCAATCGACCCGACCAGAGCCTCGGCCCCTGAGGTATATGTCCGCGGGACGCCCCCCCCCCCCCCCTCCTACTTCCCCCTCCTAAAGACTGTATACCGAAGTGTGTGCTCATCCTGAGTACACGGCGGTTCATAGAAATTGAAAAATTGACACTATCATATCACAGGAAAATTTCGATGGGAATAACGTGCTTTGATTTGTTAGATTTGATTAAAATTTCCATTGAAAACTTCCATCGTGGTTTGATGGAACAACTTTTTCAGTGGAACCCCCTTGAATCAGAGAAACCTTTATTTCCACCGGTTCGAAAGGTCCCGCGCTCGGTGCTCTGCTGCCGGGGTGCATGGGGGCGGTGGACTTCGATCGACTCGGCGGGGAGCGAGGGGCGGGAGTGTGGGTGGTCGCGGCTGAAGGTCACGGGTGCGCGAGGGAGTGCTAGGGCCTAACCTACAAAAGCGCTCGCCAACACGGCGGCGGTCACCTTTTCTGAGGGGCTGTCAGCGGCGGCTCGCGGTTTAAAACGTCGCCGTCGAGCCGCGCGCAGTCGGCGGCCACGGCCTCGAGGTCAGCGTTTGAGGTCTGGTCCGGCGCGGGTCGACCAGAGTACACTCACTCCGCGAGAGCTGGATTCCGCGAGCACGTCGCAACGACAAAGGACGCCCGCCTTTTCCTTGTTGGCCCAACTTTGCCGTCGATCCTTTTAGTCACCACCCTATCTACGCCCACGTGTCCGGAGATGTGGCTCGACGTGGTCTGTCCCCGGCCGACTTTTGTGTCACTCACCTGGATTGTGTCGCCGGTCCGCTTGCAGTGCGCCGTCTCGTACTGGACCTTGGCCAGGATGTGCTCCTCGGTGTAGTGCACGTCGTCGGAGAGGACGCGGATGTTCGCCATGGTGTCGGCGGCGAGGTGCCGGGCGGAGCGAGGCGGAGTGTCGTCGGTGGCGGCGGGGCGGCGGCGGCGGTCTGAGCTTGCTCCCCGCGCCCTGAGCTCTTGTGTGGGCTGCTCTGGGGGCTAGCAGGGCGCTGGCCTTGGCGGGGCAGGGTGGGGAGTCCCGGCGGAGGGAGGGGGAGCGAGAGAGCTAAGAGTCTGAGAGAGAGAGGGAGAGGGGTCCAGCACGGAGGGAAGGGAAGGGGTGGCGGCGCAGGACGCAGGGCACGCCTCCGTCTGGAGCAGGGCGTTGACACCGGCGCGGAACAGACAACATGCAGAAGGGCGACAGAAGAGCTGACGCCGGCGCGCCCTCCAACTGGACCAACGCCGGCCACCTCGTTGTATGGAGTGTGATCGGCGATAGTGCGGAGCAGGGGTCCAGGTGCGTTGCGTGGCTTGGCGTGGCGTGGCGTGGCGTGGCGTGGCGTGGCGTGGCGTGGCGTGGCGTGGCGTGGCGTGGCGTGGCGTGGTTGTTTAGAGCGCTCTCTGCCGGGCGTAGCACTCGCCCTTCTCGACGGCCTCGCGGACGGCGGGCAGGGCCGCCACGAGCGCTGCCTCCTCTTCGGGGTGCAGGGGAGGCACGCCGAGCGAGCGGAGCGCGCCGTCGACGCCGAGCACGCAGGGGGTGGAGAGGTATCTGGAGGGAGGGAGGAGAGGGGAGCATGGAGGTGGAACTCGGTGAAAGGCAGACACGACCAAATCGCGGTAGAACAAGTCCAGTTGCACGGCAGTTTGCTTTGCAGTTTGCTTGAGGTCGCGAAGTCATGTTATAGACGTTTTCAGGGTGAAAATCAAGAGAGAATTCGTCACACCATCAAATCGAAGCTAGTAAAAAAAAAATCCGTGCGCCCTGAGCGGACGGGAAGAGCTTGCAGTTACAGCGAACGGCAAACGCATACATTGAATTTGTGATAGTACATGATAGTAGTCGAAGTTTTCACACGCATACACAAACACACATACACACACACACCCAATGTGATGTAACAGTAATACCCACGTCAGTGTTGACGTACAGTACAGGTTTTCGGTCCGGCAGTGCCGTCCTATGCATAGGAGTTAATACTGCTTAATGTGCAGTGGCGGACAGACAGTTTGTAAGCTAGAGAGATTTGCGGAGAGCTTCGCTTTGCTTTTTCATTCGCTCAGCAATTATATTACTTTGACAATTTAAAAGAGCCTCGCGGTAGCTCTAGCAAAGATTTGTCCGACGCCGCACCTCAGGGTGGCGCGTCGCGGGCACGCGCGCGCTTCCCCGCCACGCCCCGCCCCGCCCCGCCACGCCTCCTCACTGTATCTGAGGCGCGGACGCGAGTCAATTCGAGTCCTCACAGTAGTAGTGCTCTCCTCGGAGTCAGCGGAGTCAGATGACAAGAGCCGACTGCTAGTAGCAGCAAAGGGGAGCGTGGACGCAGCGAGGGAGTGGAAGGGAAGGGAGGGGGGAGGCTTTTAGCTGGCCAGCGTATAGAGCGAACTTTTGCGAGCCTGCAAGGCAAGGTGAGGTTTGGGGCCAAGCCTTTGGTTCCAAAAGTTTGACGACGCTAATGTCACATCGTTTCAATATGCCTGTCTCTCGCTGCTCCTGTGCGCGGCCCGCCTTGCTCTCACACTGCGGACCCGTCGTGGTCCGATGCTGAGCACAGGCTGTCGGAGCAAAATTAAATCAATTTCGGAGACCGCGAAGCGAAATAATAACACGGTGGGTGGTGGGTGGCCTGTGCCGTCGGACCGAACAAACAGTGGTGCAACAAACGAACAACATCGTGCCTCTCGGATAGCCATCGCCCCAGCTACGTCGCCATTGCGCCCCGTGCCCTGGTCGCACCGAGCGGTTTATTCGGGATCAAAAGTAGGGGCTAAAAAGATTCTGGCAAGTGCACTATTTTAAAGAAGATCTTCACAAAAAAAAATATTTGTTGTAAAAAAATGCAGAATTTTCTCTGACTTTTTTGCGGGGGCGGGGTCACAACTTTGTCCTCGTTTTGAAAATTAATAAACTTCAAAAGTATTGCAACTCGACTGGATGAGTCGTCGTGCACCGTACTCTGCAAGTACCAGCCTCTCTTTATTATACATAGTATGGCTACCCGCGCCCCGCTAATGTACGCTGATTAAACTAAGTGTGCAACTGCAAGTTGAATGCAGTGGCCACTCGCCCACTCGCACAGCCGCGCCTCTCATAGCTGCGCTAAGCTCTACTAGCCTGACCACACTGCTCACCGCCATACACTGCTAGCGCGGATCCTCATCGTTCTCTGATTACCGTTCAACAGCTTTGAAGCTAAAGAGCACATACAGCACTGTGGCTGCATCTCTCGCCCGGCCATTTAGCGGAGATGGGGGTCCCACGCATAGCCGCGGCGGCCTACAAAGGAGAGCCGTGCGGCGCGGCTATGCGAGTGGCCACTGTACTTTCAAATAGTGTTCAACTCCATAATAGTACACGTAAAAGTTTTAAACCCGATAGGTGTGCACAGGTAAGTGCGCAACTCCTCTGTTGAGCACTTATTTCTACACACAGTGAGCGTTCAAGCAAAAGAAAATGTTCAGCAGAGGAGTCGCACACTTGTAAAGTATTCCACTTCCAGTTAAACACTTTAGGCACCCCCACAATAAACATTCCCTGGGTTGATCACGCAAGGAAACATGAAACATTGATTGCCAAACGCACTCGTGCCCGAGCCCTTGATGCTCGTGGCGGCTGAGGGCGGGCCGCCGATTGCACACAGCTGCTCGGCGGGCTGGCCTACCCAGCGCGTCGCAGGCGCTCTCACTGGCGTCGGCGAGGCACGTCCCTGTTTGTAGCTACGCAAAGTTGTAGCTACACAAAGTTGTAGCTACACAAAGTTGTAGCTACACAAAGTTGTAGCTACACAAAGTTGTAGCTACACAAAGTTGTAGCTACAAACAGGGACTTTGGAGAGGCAAACGTTAATTGTGGGGACACAATTACTTTTATCAGTGTAAGGGACGGATGACATTCAAATTCTACTTACAGCAGAATATTTCTAGGGGGAAAAATGGAGCGAGATTTTCGGGGCACGGCCTACCTAGAAGTTATTCTCCCAACAACCGACTGACCTAGATGCAGGCCTAGATGCAGATTTTCGAAATTTGGCAGATTGGGTTGTCAAAAACTTGTAGCAGGGGCGAGATGTCTGGTACCCAAATTTACTCGCACCTTTGAAGTGTCTTAATGCTTCTAAAACAGCCTAGGTAGCGCCCTAGAAAGATGTGATTGTCTACCTCTGTTTTACTAGTAAAAACTCGACGCTTAGAATAATAATATGATCACTGTAACACAATGAAAAACTATCGTCTCGAACCATATGGGTATCCACAGGAAAAAAAAAACAACCCGGCCGCCTGATGCATAAAATAAATGGCCAACACGGGGTTCTGGCCGCACCCACCCTCCATCACGAGGAAAATATATTCAGGTAATTTGCGATTTTGTGGCTTTTTCCTCCAAACCTCACCTTATGAGCGAGCGATCTCTCTTTAGTTGTCACATGAATTTTTTTTACAAGGAACACGTCGCTATTCGCCATTTCAATGTTACAATTTACATTTGGGAATTCAGGCAAGGCATGTTACATCTTGTGGATTATCATCGATTCATTGAAGCAGGTTCCAGACGAGCATTCTGTTGTGCATACTAAAAATATGAATACAAATGTAAGGAAAAGTATGAATGTAAACAAAATAATAGGTCCACACAACCCGAGAGGGTACACCACTCCGATTCCGGGCACACACCAACTTTTTACTTTCTTTTAAGACATTTAAAAACAAAATGATCAAAATACTTAACATCTTGAGTGAACGTGACAAACACCGTGCGTCCCAATACAACATTTACAACCCCGCCGCACTTTACAACAGACTGGCGCGAGGACTTGCCCATAAAATCACATTTAAATTTTGCCGAATTACAGACTGACTTATCAAACGCGTTTGACAACGTAATCCCCCCATTAAAGTGATGTACCCCTCGTTACACCATAGCCAGCACAGCCTTTCAATCTAAATCACAGCCCTATCATAGGAGGGAAGTACAGAAAGTAAGTGTAAGTATGAAAATATACTGTACATCCTTTTCATCACACCTCTATTAAATCAGAACTAAAAAGTAGGGGAGCCATTGATGGGGGACTCTACATTATAAACATACCTCTCACTCACACAAACTTGATATCGCGAGCAATTCTGATAGATATGGCGTTTGCTCACTATGGTGACCGACTGACGCTCTTATTTGTCGCCCGCGATGTACTTGAAGGCGGCGCTCGCGGCCCTGCGGGCCCCACCCTGGCCCTGCCCAGCCCTGGCACCCAGGCTGCTGGAAAAGAAGCTGGCCCAATAGGCGCTGCTGGCCCACTGATGTTGGCCGCCGGCCCTCTGCTGCTGGCGGGCGCGCTGGCGGTGCAGCTGGTACTCACGCTCGTGGACAGTACCCCAGGTGGGGACGCGGCCGAGGCTGGCTGGCGTGGAAGTGCTCACATTTGGGTTGCTGCCCGACAGGGCCCGCACCCCTTCACCGAGCTGCTGCGTGGCGCGCCAGGCGGCCAGCCGGCTCTGCGACCCCCCGTACGACCCCAGGGAGCCTAGGGAGCCCAGGGAGCCCAGGCTACCACCTGCCCTGCCCAGCGCCGCGGCGGGCTGCTGCAGCTGCAGGCTGCGCACGGACTCGGCCAGGCAGCCGTAGGCGGCCAGCAGGGGGCTCTTCTTCTGCTGAGGCGGGAAGGCCCCAGCAGCGGCCGGGGTCAGCTTGACCTGCGGCGGCGCGCGCGCCTGCCGCTCCCGCAGCGCCGCCTCCTCCAGGTGCAGGGCCTCCACCATCCTCCGGACGCCCTCCATCTGCCTCTCGCACTGCCGTCGCTTCAGGCGCACGAGGACCTCCCTCCGCTGCTCGGCCTGCATGTCGTCGGGCGTTGCGTTCACTCGCGCGCGTGCTCCCTCCCGACCGGAGGTGCGTCTGGCGAATGACGCTTCCCTGACGGTCCAGGCGCGGTGGGCAGGGCGAGCGAGCGGGG
>NW_026267349.1:380355-381050 GCF_000697945.3 Frankliniella occidentalis | reverse complement strand
TTTTTAATTTTTTTCAAAGGAAACACCTTTACAAACGTGTTGAAATATTCTTTAACTAAATGGGAATCACGAATGACCTGGAATTCCCTCCTATTTTGTGTAAAATTACCAGAAAAGTCCACCCACCGTTGTACGTAGCGAGTGAGTGCACAGAGTCAGTTTTATATTGAAATATCAGCTATATTAGGCGTGAATCAAAGGGAAACAGCTCGGAAACGGATTGGTAGTATTTTCATCTGTTACTGACCGAGTTTTAGACTCGTGCGATGGCCACAAGTCTATAAAACTGTATAAATCGGCATGTACAGAGCGATGTTCCTAACCTCAAAGCACCTTTACAATTTCACTCCGCAAAACTAAAGCGGCGGATTGCGGCAGCCGTTCGCAGTCAGAATCAGTTCAGCAATGTTTGAACTTCATACCAATGTGCACGAAATCGCGGCAATCGGCAGCAATCGTTTTATAACTCAATTCAAAGATTTCGGGTCAAGAGATGATGTCTCGATGCAGGTGTCCAAAAAACACTATTTTTATCGTAAAAAATGCAAGATTGATTTTAATTGTCCTGTACACTCTCAGACCTGTACTGATTTATTTATCAGTAGCTTATAAAGGTTTTTATGCAGCAGGATTACTGACTAATTTGTTACTTCTTATGGATATCGTTGTAAGTAGCTCACTGATAAAAGAAAAAA
>NW_026267349.1:378487-379507 GCF_000697945.3 Frankliniella occidentalis | reverse complement strand
GGGGCGGGGTGGGCGGCGGGCGGGGCGGTGCACGGCGTCTGCGCTTGGCCACGAGGCTAGATGCCGGCACTGTTAAAGAGCGATGCGTCCGACGCGGTTTACTCCGGCACCGTGACGGAATGAAGGAATAAATAGTCACACTGTAAAACGAAGAGTGACCTTCTTTCCCGAATAGAGCGACGTATAGGCGTCAGTAGGCTCTGTTAGAGCGATTTTTGCGAAATGACTCAACATGAGTCTTCTTCGGAACAGAAAATGTCACAGAAACGACCCTAAACGAGCGACGTTTGCGAAAATGACTCAAAATTAGTCTTATTCGTAACCAACAATGTCGCGAAAAGTAATTGCAAACGAGCGATGTAATTAATATCGCTCTCCCAAGAGTCGCCAAATTGGCTTCACTGATATCGCTCTCCTGGGAGCGAAAAAGGTCACTCCACTCCTTTACTTGTAGTGCACTCGTCGGACTCACTCCGATCCGACGGGTCGAACGCGCAGCCTGAAAGACCGTTTCTCGATCCAAGTAAAGTTACAATATTCAAAAACTTAAACCAACCGTGGTGTAAACGTTGGGACCAAAAATACGAACATGGTCGACGGCGCGGTCGACGGGTCTTGATTACGATAATCAAATGTAAAATCATTTTCATTCGAGCTTGAGCCAGCTCATGCTAGAATTTCTCCGTACGAGGACAATTTACTTATTTTTAGAACTGATTTTTGACTCGTTCTTCACCTCCCTCCCTCCCTCTAAACATCACTATGCGGTGGTAGAAGAACGAGTGTTGTGCTCGGTACAGTGAATGTCGTTAGGACCCATTTCGCGGGAGGAAACAGAAATACATACAGACATGGATCGTTTACCAAACGGTTGGTGTTTTTCCCAGTATTTGTGGGTGAAGCGGCACAGTTTCTGTCGATCCAGTTAGAGAGCTCTTTCCTCTAATAGCAGCGGGAAGCTGCAGTGAACACGGTGGACTTCGTATGCTGCACCCTGCCCCACCGCGCCCCACCCGCCCC
>NW_026267349.1:377360-378147 GCF_000697945.3 Frankliniella occidentalis | reverse complement strand
CCCCCACGCGCCTCCCGCGCCGCCCCCGCCCAGCGTCGGGAATGGAGGGGCACTTGTTGGTGCAGTCTGTGATTGTATCGCCGGCCCACTTCCCGGTCCACTTGCGGGCCGGTGCGCCTGACCGCGCGGGGCGAGGGCGGCCCGCCTCCATGGACTCATAGCTTCCTCGCGCCGAAGGGCTCCTTATTGAAGTCCGGGAAGTGCTCCGCGTCCTCGTCCAGGTCCGACGGCGGTGAATGCGGCTCCTCCGAGCCTCCCCAGGGGCCGCCCCACGCGGTCGGGAGTGTCCAGGGCGCCTCCCCCGCACCGCCGCCAGCGGCCTGGAGCCGGCGCTGGTCGTCCTCCAACGCGATCTCCCTGTACTTGTTGGCGCTGGCGGCGGAGGTCGTGGACGCCGCCGAGTGGTGCACCTCCCCGGCGCACCGGCCGCCCAGCCACGCGCTCAGCAGCGCGTCGAAGAGCTTGGGCGACATGTCGCCGTCGTCGCCGTCCTGGCCGCGGCGATTCGCGATGACGTCGTCGCGCGCCAGGCCCGGGCCCAGCACCAGGAGGTCTGCGTCGCACCGGGCCGTCGCCGACCCGGGCGCGCGGGAGGCGGGTCGCGGGCGGGGTCGGCTGCACTCCACCAGGACGCGGCCCCGGCTGCTCGGGGGCGGCATGGCGAGGGCGCGCGAGCGGCACGATCCCGTCGAGGAGACCTCGCACTGCAGGCCACCAGCGCGACGAACCGAGTCTGGCGGTGACCGGGGCGGCGGGCCCGCGGCCTGCAGCAAGATGTCACCCCCCC
>NW_026267349.1:370379-373325 GCF_000697945.3 Frankliniella occidentalis | reverse complement strand
CCTTATTAGCGCACTGAAAGCGAACCTGTGGCGATCAAGGGGCGACCTGAGCAGGCCTCCAACTGGAGTACGCTTTTAGTACGCCAAGTACGTCGGGCGAACTCCAAAGGTCGCGTAGTGGGACTCACGCGACGTAAGCGCGAACTCGGGCGGCGACCTACAGCGAACTCTTAGCGACTTCGGCAGAGGGTCGCGCTTGACTCGTCAGGACGGACTTATCGCGCACCTTTAGCGTACAGAACATTTTGGGTCGGGTAAGCACCGGCTCGCATGCAACCCACCATACTGGCATGTAAGAGCCGGGGGGACACCCGGTACAAACGAAAGATCCGCGCAAAAAATAAGTATGTACTGACACACTGACAATGACACGTCCGCACGGGAAAGTTTACATTCTGGTCGTCAAGTGTACTGCAGGCAGAGAGAGACCCGCTGCAGGGGCGCCGCTGCGACGGCGAGCGACACCACCGACCGAGCATCCCACTGCGCCAGGTCCAGGAGAACGTAATGGATAGAGTGGCAGGTGCAATACGATTACGCGTCTCTCGCTCTATCTTTCTTGCTCTCTCTCTCCCTCTCTCTGTCCCTCTCGGTCCCGGCTGCAGCCCCGCGCATGTCATCGCGTCGCATACCACTGCATATCGCGCGCGCGCGCGCACGCACGCACGCACCCACACAGAGGCTTTTTGCTTACCTCACACCGGGTATCTCGTCGGACCTGACGAAGACCGTCTCGAGCACCGCGTCCTCCCCGCGCAGGCCGCGCGCCACCGCGAGCACCGAGCGGGCCGCGGCGTACCCCCGGCCCAGCTGGGCGCCGCGCCGCGCCCCCGCCTCCCTCTCCACCATGGCGGCCTTCAGCTCGCGCCAGTCGGTCTGCAGGGGACAGCGGGGACAGCGTTAACAACAGCCACACACGTAACCACGTGCAAAAGCTGGACACATTAGTTTCCATGTGTCCATCGGGGCGGCGCTAGCCCAACCTATTGAGCCCCTCTGGGCGACAACTAGGGCAACCTACCTGTTGGACGACCTTCCGGTCAGTAGCACGACTGAAACAGTCGTCGACTGCATCAGCCCCCCCCCCCCCAATGCAAAAACACACACACACGCGCGCATTCACAGTTACACCAGGTACATCGGGAAAAACAATCATGAAACAATCGGACACAATCACACACAATCCGAAACAATCACACACATTCAGAAACAATCACACACAATCTGAAACAATCACACCCAATCGGACACAATCATGTCACAATTTTTAAAATTATGTCCCAATATTTACCTAACAATCTGAAACAATCAGAGACAATCATCGACACAATCATACACTATCACACACAATATGAAACAATGATTGTTAAACACAATCATGCGTACCCTTTTTTGACCAGTTCCACACCCCCCGCCTATTTCTGAAGCTCCCCGGTCCCAAATTAGTTTCGCCATCCAGAGCCCAAACAATGATGGAGGAGTGTCGCTTTGTTCGGATCGAACCTGCTGGTCCGGAATTAGCGAGGGGGTTTTACCTTGCGTAATACCCTGTAAACCTGGGTAATACACGGTATTACGCGTATTGTAATACCGGAAAATATCAAAATATGCTTTAAAATAGTATTCTTTGGCATCTAATACCGTGTAATATGGAGTACTCTGTACACGTTTTCTTGTTGTTAAACCCCCCTCGGGAATTAGACACTGCATGTTAGATAAGTGAGAATTTGTTTTTGAAAGCCTATTCTTCCATTCTGAACGCGTTTTAGTCGTTTAACCGAAGTTGCCGGTGATTTAAGTTCATGTGAACTGACGTCCTAACCCTCATTGAAGTTGAAGTCAAGCGAAAGAAGTGATTTCAAAAGGTATTTTTTCGAATTTTTTGTGCGTACCGAGGTGAACTCTGCAAAGGGCCGCGCCTGGCTGAGCACGGGCACGGCTGTGCGGCCCGACCTGCCGCCCACGACGGGGACGTGCACCCGGTGCGGGCCGAGGCCACACATGGAGGCGAGCAGGCCGCCGGCGCGCAGCACGTCCAGGGCGGCGACACCGAGCACGCGGCCGCAGTCCAGCTGCCCGTCCAGCTCCAGCACCTGCCCGGCGGACAAGTAGAGTCCTCTGCTAAAAACAAACCTCTTTCCTTGTCCTCCAGTGAGCATGAGATGGAGAAGTATGGCATTCCCTTGGGATTGTTGTTCGTCCGAAACAATACCATACTGCCCGCCCATGCCCCACCTTCAAGGCAACTGCTACGATGTGCCATGTGCCGTAAAACAGGCTAATATGGAACATGAGGGGTAGAGTGGACCACCCTCTTTTTACTATGTTCCGCTTCTGCTCGAATCGCACTACCGGGTGTCAAGTAGAATACGCGGCAGCTCGAAGGGTTGCCTACGCACTGGCTTGCAGGCGCCGAGGGCGAGAGGGGGAGCGGTGGAGGACGCAGGAGGAGACTGTGGCGACCGGCCACCTTCACTACCAGGTACCACTCAGATGTGCTCCCCTGGCAATGCTGGGCGACAGCTCAGTGGTTGCGCGCAAGCCAAGCAGAAGCGGAACATAGGAATAAGAGGGTGGCCCACGTTACCCTATACATGGTCCATATTAGGCTGTTTTTCGGTGCTTTTGGCAGTGTACTTCACCTCCGCCATCAGGGGCACCAGGCTGTTGACGGGGTCGCTGCAGACGACGAGCACCGCCCTGGGGCAGAAGTTGGCGACCGCCATAGCCACCTCCCTCGCCGTCGAAGCGTTCGCGTTGAAGGCCGCGTCCTCAGCGGCCTCGTCCGAAGCCGTGTCGCAGGTCACCGCATCCGAGCACAAAAGAACCACATCGGCTCCCTGAAATTGAAGTGTGTTTTTTCAGTGAGTCCTTCTTGGCCATGGCCGTGGGTAGAGATTTAATTTTTCACAAAACTATCTCACGGAAATTTTTGACATTTTTTTT
>NW_026267349.1:369722-370329 GCF_000697945.3 Frankliniella occidentalis | reverse complement strand
CCCGCCCCCCCAGCCCGCCCAGCTGATTGGGAAATGGGCGCAGGGGACGGCCGTGCCAGGCTGCTTTGACCACTCTCCTCCTCACAACCCGGACCTTTTTCCGCTCCTGCTCGTGTGCTGCTCGAGAAAGTGGAGCAGCACAAAAAGTGAATAAGTAACGCCCTTTCTGTAAGGGTATCGGGTAAAAATCTGGACCCACAACAGCGGATTTGTATCCGAAAACAAGCAGCCCCTCCAAGCTGGACCCATCGTCAGTCCTTACAGATCCGGGAGAGGCGGAAATGAGCGAGGGGTGGGTTGGTCGAGGCAGTCAAGAGTGATGGATAAACGAAAAGATTTAAAGACGGCGGTGTGCATATGCCTTTGCCTGTCCGCTCCGGGTCTCGAATTTTACGGAGTGGCAACACGTTTTCCTAAATAAAACGGCCGTTGCAAAAGTCCGTCTCTGATTCCCTTGTTTCCCTTTTTTTCTTACTTAACACTTATTTCTCTTCCGGAAAACGTGACGGCCGTATCCAGCTTGCGCCGCGACTACCTGAGGCTCTTCCTCAGAGGTACAAACCGCGTCGCGCTGGTCGTCGGGGGCCTTATTCGGGGGCCGGGGGGG
>NW_026267349.1:362463-364507 GCF_000697945.3 Frankliniella occidentalis | reverse complement strand
TTCATTTTTTCTAAAACGTTTTTTTCCCCAAATTTTCTAGAAATATTTCAATTTTTCCGGACATCGTTCTGGAAAAGTTTCAAATTTTTCCGAAAAAATTTCGTGACTTTGAAATCTGTAGTCGTATGGGCTTCACCGTGAGCGCGGCCTGCAGCTCCCTGGAGCCGGCGTGGCAGGTGACTCCGCAGGCCGTGTTGACGTGCTGCAACTCGGCGCCCAGCGCGCGCGCCGCCAGGCTCTGCTGCCCCCGGCCCTGGCCCTGGCCCTGGCCCTGGCCGCCCTGCCAGTCGAGCAGCCGCAGCTCGGACAGCAGCCGGCTGGACTTGAGCAGCAGCGCCGCGGCCCAGCCCGCGCGCCCGCACGCGCCCAGCAGGGCCACGCGCACCGGCCTGCGTAGGCAGCACGAGCACGGGGTCGGGGGTCACTGGCACCGCAGGGCCGGCCAACAGGTAGTGCGCTAGTGCGCGCCACCCGCGCCACCGGCCTCGTCCGTCCCAGAGGACGACGAATGCCTGATGGGATTCAGGGGCCGTGCAGTATATGCACGTCATTTTCAGATGAGGATTACTTTTTCAACGGCCCTCTGTTTGAGATCAGGCGTGAAATTGGAAGCTTTTTAAACGCCATGATAAAGTTACCCCACCTCGGGAAAATGTTACCTACGGTGATTACCGACAATTACCTTATACGTAGCCTCCCAAACACTTCCGTTTGCAACTCCGGGCTCAAATATGGTGCCGTGTTAAGACCCTCCGAAAAAAAAGGATAAAAAGCAATACTGAAAAAGTGGTGTACGCTAGAATTTGTAGGAGGGACACAGCTGTTACCGGCTGGCACACGCACGCACCCGCGGCTCCAAAGAACAATCTGTCCGAGGGGGTTTTCTGGTTTTCTCTTGCGTATAAAACACTGTACCGGGTGATTCAGAGAAGACGCAGGTGCGCGCGGGTTTGCCTATCCTCGACTCGGCGGGCGCACGGGTCCCCTCCTCACCTCTCCCCAGACCTGGACCCGTGCGCCCGCCGAGTCGAGGATAGGCAAACCCGCGCGCACCTGCGTCTTCTCTGAATCACCCGGCACCCGGTACATCAAAATAATGTATTGCGCGTAATGTAATACCTATAACTAGAGAGATTTGCTCTTAAATGTTATAATTTTGATTGGGAAAGCCCGTTTAACACCAGCGTAATACCAGCGTAATACCGCGTAATACACGCAATATGTAATACACTGTACACGAAAACTCCGAGTGAAAACCCCTCGAACCTGTCGCAGAGGACGTTCTCCCTGAGCAGGGCGGTGGCGGCGGTGGTGGGGGCGGGCCCGTGCAGCCCCGAGCCCGCGCGCGCCCCCCGGCCCCCCAGCGCCCCCAGGGTGCGACCCCCGGCCCCCAGCACCCCGAGCAGCGCGCCGCACGACATCCCGAACATCTCTTTCCTGCACCGCTCCACGGCCTTTCTGCTTTCAAATCGACCGTCAACAAGCCAACAACAACACCGCCATGGCTTCCTACAGCGTACGGGCGCAAGGCGGTGAGTCTCGATTTGGTTTATGTTGGTCAACAGGGTCAACCTCAACCAACAGCGAACGGGTTATACGTTTGTTGTGTGGGGAGGTTGCGGGTAGTAGGAGTAATGGGCAAACATGTTCGCCTTCAATCGATCTCGCACAAATTGCAAACTGTTCGTGATCGCTCGGACTTGAACAGATGCTCTCCTCATACGACCAATTTCAGCCACAGGCCAGAACAAAGCGCCTCGGCCGAGGCAGGCCGAGGCCACCGCCACCGTGTGGTGAGCGGTCCATGGTGAGGTAGGTTTGTCCTTCGTGTTTTGCTCTTTTTGCCTAAATCAATTAATGTCTCAAGTGCTCTCAGGTCTGCGGCGTCTAGCCGTCTAGCCGGTCGTACCACCCCCGCAGTTTTCACCGCGGTAAACGTTATTGACAATGCAGCCCCATGCCCTGCTCCGGACTCGTGAGGAACGCACTAATCTAAATTACATAGTTTTCAACATTGTTTCAGCATTTTTTGTAGGGAGGGGGG
>NW_026267349.1:346485-360978 GCF_000697945.3 Frankliniella occidentalis | reverse complement strand
GGGGGCTGGGGCAACGCTAGGATAGGTGTCCCGGCGGAGGGTTGTTAAGGGCCGGATGAGGAGGGCAGGGGACGGTAGGGGTGTACCATGCCTGTCTAGCCTGCGAGGAATCGCCGCGAATGCTGACGTGAGCACGAAAACAATGTATGTCGGCTTGTGGCTTCGCCAAGGGTGCGCATACGCCCCGAGACGCTCTGGAGGGGGTCCCCCTGTTCCTCTGTCCCCCGCCGCCACACCTCGCTATTCGTTTCTCGGCGACGATTTGCTCTCCCTCTGCTCTCCAAGAGCGTCGCCATATTGCGTCGCCCCAGACGGTTTGGCACCGCTGGCTGTTCCACTCGGGTTGTTTATCCAATTAAAGCAGTCGTCGCTCTCTCGCGTCCGGCACAATTTTGGAATTACTGCGGCGGCATATCAAGCGCCACATGTCGCGTTTTTAAAAAGATATTATTTACCCTAGGAAAGCTGTTTATTTCGATGTTAAACTCCATTCAAATTGTGCCCCCCTGTTCCTCGAATGCCCACGTGCAAACGGTTAGTTGCCTCTTTCCTCTCCGCCCGCGCGGTACGCCTCACGCCTCGCCGAGGCACGGATAATGAAAGCGGATGTTGTTCAGTAGGGTCTCAAACAGAATTTCGCTAAATTTGTTCTTTCGTATACCGCACCGCCCGATGGGAAAACGGTTCTTTGTAAACGTTCGCGAGTTGTGTCGATCTCATAGAACGTTCTACCCGAGTGTAAAGTAAGCCCGTCTATAACACATTCAGTGCAGGAGTTTTATTTATTTATTTATGATTTTCGGTGGGGAGGGTGTGGCTAGTGGCCATTTTTTGGTCGCTCATGGAAATGTCCATAAGATTTTCAGTCCTTCTAAGCCTGATCCCCAAACCCCAGTTTCGTATAGCTCAAACCGTAGCACCCCCCCCCCCTTTCGAAGACTTTTCAAGTAGTACGCGCGACCACATAGTGGCCACAACAACACACACACACTGAACGAGAATGGGTTGCATCGTATCGGAAGCGAAACACGAGAGCGATACATGTCAAGGAAAGTGCTGCCCCCTCCCACAAAGGAGATCGTCCGACGCGATGAGGAGTGGGCTCGACGCTTTCTGCACCACCTGACCTGGGCGCTCTGGGGGGCGGACCGCCGGCGCGACACAGCTGCTTGGCGGGCCGGCCTACCAACCGCGTAGCAGGCGCTAACATGCCTCGTGAGACGTTCAGTAACTCTGGTAACCCAAGTGTGTACATGTATGCGGTACCCCCCGAGTGCGTGCATAGGGTAGTGCGTACATGATCATGTATGCAGGAGATAGTGTGTACCAGGTCATCATGTACTTGGGTTCCTAGAGAGGGATCCAGGCACATTCACTTCAACCCGGGTGGAACTGCGAGAGAGCAACCCGCCGCCGTGTATGGGGCGGGAGCGTGAGCGTATAGCGACTAAGTCGCGAGGACGCTGTAACTGCAGTGTCCGATCGTTCAGTAGTGAGGGGATGGTGACAGGCTGAGCTACCGCCGGCCGGCCCCCGGAGAAGTCGCCCCGTGCTCAATCTCTCCGGTTACCGGTCGGCAGCTCAGTCGCCATATCATAATATCATCGTCGCAATAATTCCTAATTGGATACAGCGAGTGCAGTTTCAGACCAGTGGGCACAGAGTGGGCCTGACCCGCCGCGCCGACTCGCGCCCCGCCATGCTCCCGGGTCCGCATTAGCCTTATTAGCGCCCCCCCCCCTCCTCACCCGGCCGGCGGTTAGGGTTAGGCCATCGCGGCTGTTCGCCGTGGGACGCCACTCACAAGGCAGGCCTTCCTTTAGGTCTAGGAAAGAGGGGGGGGGGAGAGGGGACGACTTGATGTGTAAGGGTTGTGTCAATGTGGGGGTTGATTCGATCCGGGAGTGATCAGAGATTTATCCAGGGGGGGAAATACCGAGGGGTCCCTCACCATAAATTCTAGCGTACACCAATTTTTCTGTTTTTCTTGATCTTTTTGTGATTTTTGTGATTTTTTTCATTAATTTTTTTATGTTGTTTTCGTGATTTTTTCTAAGGGTGAACACTGATGTTTTTGGACCCCTCGGGACCCCTCGGGAAAGACCAAGGGGCACTTCACTCAAAAGACAAATCCCAAAAAATAAGAAGAAAAATCAAGGAAAATTAAGGAAAAAATCAAGAAAAACTGCAGGGTTGCCACAAGAATGGAAAAGTGAAATTCCCTGACATTTCCCTGACAATTCCGTGGCAATTCCCTCACAACAAGATAAGCACTCAGAATGCAATAAGAAAGGAGGGTCTTTTACGAACACCTCGCTAGTACCCAAAAATACCTCTGCCGGCCGTTTTTACCTAGGGATCATCCAGAAAGTACGTCCGTCAATCGCCGTTTCGAACCTCCCAAGTTCAGCCTATGCAAGGTCCCATAGCGCCTGTTGGGTAGGCAACATCCTGCCTGCTGTGCAGATGTGTACTGCGGGGTGGCCTACCCCGAGGCTCGCAGGCGCCGAGCTCGCGTATTTTGTCGAAGAAATCCGAGAAAAACAGACGTACTTTGTGGACGATCCCTGACACAGCGATCAATTCCCTGACACTTCCCTGACTTCCTTGGCACATTTTGTTTTCCCTGACATTTCCCTGACATGTGACAACCCTGTTAGAGAAATTGGTGAACGCATGAATTGCAAGTGAAGTACACCTCGGGTGGGTAATCCAGGGGCGATTCCGTCCTAAGAATAACTCAGAGCACTCAGAGTCGCTCTCCCCCGAGCGAGCGCAACGGCACACGGCACGCACCCTGGTCCGGTTGTGGCAGCGCTGGATCTCGTGCGCGACGGCCTGGGCGCGCTGGTGCAGGCGGGCCTCCTTGCCGGCGAGACAGACGTAGTGCTCGATGTCCGAGCCCGGTCCGGGGCCGGCCCAGCTGTGCTCCGGGCACGGGCAGGCTGGCGGCGGCGCTGGCGGGCCCTCGCGCGGCCGGGCGAACGTGAGCTCAGGGGGCCGCCACGCGCTCAGCTGCACGGGGAAAGCCCACGGCCACGAGAAGTCGCGCCGGTACGATGTTCGAAACGTTTCCATCATTTTGATGGTTGCTAGTTACTACTTGTTTCAAAAAAGAAAAATATATTTTTGGTTAGTTTTTTGTTGGTTTAACATGACTCGTATTAGCCATGGTGGAAATCTAAACTTGAAATTTAGAATGTGTCATGATTATGTCTGAGTTTTGTTACTTGGATACAGGCGAGCGGGGGCGGGGGTGGGCATTGTTACCCTCTGCTCGCCCCACGCGCCGCTCGCCCGTCGGCCTTAGACTTACCAAGGACTTACTAGGAGCAAGGAACGAATCTAGGAATCATGCCAAAGACTGGGATTTTGTTCATAATTTATTTATTATCGTAAGCTATCAGCACACAGTTCTTTAGCTGATCCGATGAGAAACCACCTGAGCAAGAGAGGAGCATCAGGATACCATTCTACAAGCAGAAAAGTTTCCACACACCTCTTAGTTTGGGGCTTCAACAACAGACGGGCTTATTCACAGACGCAAGGGGAGAGGGGCGACATTCACACAACACAGCTCACTAGATACTAGTTTCACACTTAAAAGCCAGCAATAGGACACATTCTTGGTGAAGCCACAGAAGAACAGTACATAGCAGAACATAAAAGTGCCTTTAGGAAAATATGGATATACCTGAGGCTACACTCCCCACATGAAATTAGGAATGCCTGCAACATCTAAGTACATAAGCACAAAACTGAAGTAAAATTTATCAACTCAAATGAGATTTACGAAAAGCAAGCCTATAAGTACACTTATGAACACAGAAGCCACAAAATATGAATGATATTAAGGTGTCATGAAATGTGATAGTCACACTAATGGCACATTAAACATAACATGTAATTCAGCGATTAAGTACCAAGGACATAACTGTAATGCTTTAATACAATTTTTACTGAGGTTACAATCCCTCTCATGACTAACCTAAAAGGTTTTTTTTGATATAGTTGCCCAGCTGTGCATAACTCAATGCTAGACTGAGATGTATGCCAAAACATTCAACCAAGCAAAAATTGTTTTTTTAAAAAAAAATTACCATTGAACACATTTGACAATCCCTGTTCAAAGTTTACAAATAGGTAAGTTTTAAGTTCTATTGACAACTCTTGACACTAAATACATATTTTACCAATAAGAGGTTTTAGTAATATTGTCAAGGGATGTTATGGATTAGAACGGTTCAGCCAATTCATAATAATTCATCACATTGTCCAAATTAAGCTTTTAACACATGTCTCAGTGATTTGTAAGGGCCAGCATTTCAGCTATTGTGTAGAACCATTACTGAATGCTGAATGAAAATCAACATATCACTGACTACACAAAACAGTCAAAATGTTGCAATGGATTAAAGTCATACAAATACAGTAACCATGCGCAAAAACCTTAAGTAGAAATGATAGAATATCTTAAGATGAACGACCAGGAAAGGTTGGATTAACTTTTATCACATGGGAACCACAATGACCACAATGATATTTGACATGAAAATACACACAGTGCACATAAAATAAATGTATACGCAAAGAGAAAATTGCTCTATCACGAAATTAAAACATCAAACTATGCTTTTAACTACAGTACTATTGTAAGAGGGACCATTACAAGTGGTCTTTGGAAATTCTTAAATTAGACATCACAGAGAATAGAAGACACATCAGTTGATGAATAAAATATGCAACCAAATGGACATAATGCCCTGCTGGAGAAAAATTAGTTACAAAAACTAATTACGCTATTCATAAAATATGACATCACATACACAGCAAATACAAATAAAATTCCTACTAATATAATTCCTAACTCAAAAACAATCATTAGAGAAATTCGATGTCATTATTTACATACTTTACTTAAAAATATAGATTTATCCTATACAGGGAAAGATATCCCACTATATATGGACCACAATTTGTTTTCTTATAAAACAATAAGTCTAAACAGATACAGTGCCACTGCACCATTAAAATTCAGATATCTTTAAGCAGGCCCTGCCCACTTGCTATGGAACACAAGCTGCACTTTCAAACTCAAAGTCTAGTGCAATATTTAATGGACGGTTTCAAAATGTCAGTAAAAACTGAAGTTATAAATGCATGGGATATTACAGGACAGTCGGGTCACTGTAAAGGGGCAATTTATGCCTAGATTAAACTTGAATTCAGACAGCCTGTCTTACCAGTTCTACAAATTACGACCACTTTGGTGCAAAATCAGTGCGGCAATATGGTCAAGTTGAGTCATGGTTGACACTGCCATAATTGCGAGGCTGGTTCCTGGAGGGGCCTATCACAACTTGGCGATTGGATCCCCTCTGTCTGAATATCAGTCCTGCAACAAAATCCACAACTATCAGTTTATGAAATTACAAGGGCAATTTAAGTGATCATGTTACATAATTGTAGGGGTTAATCAGGTTTGATTTACGAGACAGAGTAAGGTATTTCCTTAAATGTAAAGCAACTATTCCGACACAACCTAGTAGAAAGCAGGTTGACCGAAATCTTAATATAACCAAGGAATGAATCAAAGACAGTCAAATATGGATAGCAAAAATTATATGCTGCACAGGGTGGAGCAAGTCAGATACAAGTTTTAAAGAACTGGAATCCAAATTCTTCAATCCCTCAAGATGTTTAAAATGTAACACTTAAATGAACCATGCCTTGCATGCTAATTATCATGCACATTACTCTGGAGTTATTTAGTACATTCAACTACAAGGTACATATAGTCTTACACTGTCGAGCGATGCCTCGTTACTTCTTGCCGTGCTCTGTCCTTGCTGTTGCATCTGTAACACCTGTCTTTTGTGAACATCCTGCTTTGCTCTGTTCATGGGAGCCCCTGGTGGAAGAAAGCGTGCAAACATATCAATTAGCATTCAGAGCAGGCCCGATCTCATGCTCACACATAATGAAGCTACGAATCCAAAGAGAGCTTAAAGAGACCCTTCCAGAACTCAGCTAACTCGAATGACACTACAAATTATGTTAAATACTAATCAAACTCTCATACTCACTAGGGTATGAGAGAAAAAGTATTAGAGTGGTTTGGAACTATTTCATTCCAGCATAAAATTCAGTGAGAGATACTTAGCAATATTTGGGATCACAGAGGTAAAGATGAAATTTTAACTCATTAAGCTTCACTTGGTTTGCAATACTGATGCTGCACAAAATGCAGAAGCTTGAGCACATACAGAATACGTAAGGAAACAAATTAAAATCAATATGTAGGATAAGCAAAATGTTGACTTAATGTAAGTATAACAGGGGAGTCATAGACATTTTAAATTTAGGGTTAAAAATGAACTCTGACAAGAAAAATTCATGACCTTATGTTTAAAATTCCTCGCAAAACTTGCACGAATAACTATCCCCAAGCAAACATGAAAGCCCTAAGGATATTTCTGGCAAAATACCAGTTGATCCACTGGCACTTTAAAGCAACCCAACATGCACAAAAGGTATCTTAAATTGTTTCCATTCATATTTGTCTTTTCTTTTTTCAAATCATCCCCAGCTTTGAGGACCAACTAAACATTGCAACAAAAACTTTGTGGTAAGAACTTACCTATGTAACTCAGCAGCACAGGAAGGAAGATTAACCCATGGGCAGCTCCATAGAGTACAATACCTAGGTACATTCTGAAGTAATACACCTGGAAGATGGGTGACTTGGCAAAGCCCAAAACAACAATTCCTCCAAATTTGGTGAGAGTGATGCCAGAGAATATCTAGAAATTACAAATACTTTCATGGACTGGATCGACACAGGACAAAAATGGGACACAGGACTGATGGAAATTAAAATTCTTACCGAACTGCCCATTTTGGTTAAGGCATCAGCTGATCTTTTGACTCTTGAAGTTTCCACAGACACAGCAAATGTATGAACAAGATGACTGCAGAATTCAACGGAAATACCCACCGCCTGAAAAGCGTATTCAAGACATCTATAACAAAATATCATGTACTGTAGCTGGAAGTGAGAAGTCCATGATGGGTTTCATATCTTTACCATGACTAAGTTGACTCGTGATACTGCATTGAGAGAAATATTCCACCAATACATCAAACCCAAAAGGTTGGTTACAATCATCACAATGGTGATGATGACAACAAGTGCCGAACAAATATCTAGTCCCATAAGGAGGAATGTGACCACAAAAATAGCAGCAAGAGAAAGACCCAAACTTCCAAGTGTATCCGGCCACATGGTCAGATACTGCTCATAGAAGACATAAAACACACTGTAAAACAAAAACACCGTTAATATACATTTTTAAATGGCAAATAAGTTAGGCCAAATGTCAGACAGCCTGAATGTTTTCATACCTGTATGGGAAAACATTGACAGTTTTCGTAGAACCACTTTCCTTCAGCTTCCCATTTATCATGTTGGTAATATTAGCAGCTACCTCTCTCGCAGATTCAATGGCTGAATAATAGTCCTTTGATGTCTTCAGGATGGAATGGTAAGCCATGAAAGAACTGGGCCCAACACTGAAGGTATTGTTGGATCCAGGTAATAGCTTCACTGCCTAAAATGAACAAGGAACACAAATTAAGCAAAATGAAGATGTACATATACCAGCCATCTATTCAGTGGGAAATAGTAAATACATTACCGAGCCATATGCAGCATGACCAGCAACTGCACACTCAGCATCAGGGTTGTCGTTTAAGAAGAAAGAAACATATTTGCTGAATGTGCTTGGGTCGGGGCGTCTAGTGGTGTTGTCCAAATTAACTTTACATGTCTTACACCCTAAAATTACCACAAATAAATTAGAACTGGTTGTTTTCTGCTAAACTCTGGATGGATATAAAACTTTAATCAAGGTCTTACTTCTACTAGTGTGGGGACAGAAACTTCCATTGACCTTCGATTCCTTGCAGCAGCCTGGAATATCTAGCCAGCTCATGTAATCATCAATCCAAGATGAAGGAGGTCTTGAGATGTATGTCCTAAGAAACAAAAACAAGTTAACGAAGTTACAGAAAACATACAGATGAAGTGTTTCCAATAAATAGTTACCTGCTGGGAGTTTGAGAAGCACTATACAGCTGTGTAAGAAGTGAATCTTTATCACATGTTAGGCCAGAACAAATCATATTTTGAGTTTTTGGATCTGAATAGTCTAAGCCATCTGTGACAACAAAGTAAACTGGGGGCCCAACAGATAGGTAATTTTTGAGGTACTGTAATATAAAGAACAATTAATGCTAATGTGACTTAGATTTAAATACAGCATACAGTATACAGAGAGCATGGCTGATTATAACTTACTAAGAAGTACTTTTGAACAGGAGAATCATCAGGAACTGACTGTTCTTGATCCAAACCCACATCTATATGAGGTATAACTGCAAGACTTGAGCATAGCCAACCAAAGAAGACAACCATCACAAAAGGACGAACCCACTTGTTGAGAAGCATGGGCACATAAGCAACCTCAAAGAGCTTGTAAAGTGCTCCATTATTTGGAGCAATGTCTCTCTTTGATCCCCTTGCAAAACAGCAAATATCATATCTGTTTTCCTGCAAAACAATGGAAACATGAATTCAGTTTTGATAGGATAGATTTTTGGATTAGAATAATAAGTAACATATCAAATAGACCTACCGACTGTCTGGCTGTGTCAAGAGCTAGGAGACCGACAAAGCATGTTATTTGGAAAATAAAGTCAATGAAGAGAGCCATTCCTGCATATAGAGCAAAAGCTTTCACAGCAGGCATGTCAGACAATCCACCAAGCAAGAAACAGAATGTCTCGGATAAACTGGTCAGAAGCATGGATGGTCCAACTTGTCCAAGGACACGACCAATATGCTCTGCAGAGGTCTCTCCAGGGTTACGTGGAGTTCTTTGATGGGTTTGAACCAGAATGAAGATGTTGTCAACACCAACAGCCAACACAAGGAAAGGTATAACCTACAACAAAACTCAAGTGTAAGACAAAATGTCTGTAGCCAAGACAGAGAAACAAAACAAAAAAACACACTTCTTACCTCAACAATGATTAGAGTAGCAGGAACACCAATGTAACCAAACAGGCCAACAGAACAGACCACAGACACAATAACAATCAATACACCACCAA
The DNA here is from genome assembly GCF_000697945.3 of Frankliniella occidentalis. Taxonomy (NCBI): domain Eukaryota; kingdom Metazoa; phylum Arthropoda; class Insecta; order Thysanoptera; family Thripidae; genus Frankliniella; species Frankliniella occidentalis. The sequence continues at coordinate 351,804 of NW_026267349.1, read as the reverse complement.
GTCCAAGTGTTATTTTGCTATCAATGAGAAGGCGGTCACAAGTGGAAATCTGACCTAATGATACAGCTATGTAACCAAACATTATCAAGTAACTGGCAATGATAGTGCGGACATCAGAAGTTGATTCTTTATCCAATTCATCTTCAATTGAGCGCTCTGCATTGAAGGAGATATCAAAATGTTCTGGCATTGAAGTGTTGACATATTTCTTCATAAATGACACAAACCTAAAAAAAGTGAAATGGAGGAAGGTATAAGCACAGAAAGAATTAAGATAAATACTGAATATAGTATAGGCATATGAATTTGCAATATCAATGTCCTTACTTGGCCTCCCACTCCAGAGCAGGTATCAGCAGAGTTTTGTTGTGGTAATTGTTTAGGAGGATAGTGATGATAACTGCAGTTGCATTTTGATATTGAGAAGGATCCTTGATTGCCTCTCTGTCTTTCAAAAAGCCACCCAAAGCAACTGTGGGGTCAACTGGTCCACCATACTGAGCAAAACAATCTGGGTTGTAGTAATTTCTGCAATTCAAGAAATAGCAATAGTGCACATTGAGTGATTGATAAAATAGAGGCAAAAAGAGATTGGGGCAGTCAGAGAAATATCACTCACTGTGAACATGTTTTGAAATGGTCTAAATAGTTAACAGTGAAGTTGTTGGGGTCAGTCGACTCTTCATCAAACCTATCAACATCATCTTGATAGTATCCCCAAGGACTAACAACAAAACAGTCCTTGAGCTTCTTGGTGCCAGAGTAGGATGCGTGAAGAGGGGCAAAGCATACCTTATCAAGACCTTTGCTTTCATTCTGCCCAAGCTGCAATAATTCAAGAAATTCACACAAAATTAAAATTAAAATACACAAAGATTTGAGAAAATGTAAAAATCTATCAAAGTACATACTTGTACAATTTGCTTTTGGAGTTCTAAAACATCCATCAAAAAATCTTTGTTGAACACTGGGCCAAATGTCAATCTACCCTTGGATGTGTCATGATAAACATTGTCCAAACCCTTTGCTCTGATTATGATGTGTTCAGTTCGGTAGAAGGGCTCAAATTTCTCATCATAATATTCTCGTTCCAGTCTAGAGCGACTCTCAGGCGAAGCCCAAAGATCAACAGGATCAGTTGTGATTTTCAGGAATGTGACACCGTAACACAAGATGACAACCACAACAAATGTAAGGCCCATGGTTAGCCAGGGCCGTCCTGCGCACACTACACACACACAAAGAAAAGGATTTTTAACTCTCAGGATATCCAATGTAAGGAATCCATTTGAAAACTTCAAGGAAACAATTTACCTGTCCCCCATTTTGTGAAGAAGGCCTCTAATTTTTCATCTATTACTGCTCCAAGCTTCTCATAACAAGAAGCTTGTGACTGAGGCTTATCAGAGCCATCAATGCCATCAATGTCACTAGCTACACCTGAAAAATGAAATAGATTTGGATCAAGACAAGTTAATTTATTTAACAACCTGCTAAAGCATCAAACTACTAAACATACATTAAACATGACATAGTTTAGCAATGGAAAATTCTCAAGAGGCTGTAAAACACAGATATTCTGCATTACACAAACCTTAAAAGCAAGGATACAAGCAAAAGGAGGCAATCAATACAAAGCCTCATATGCATTTGTAGTTAGAAAATAAAAGAGCAAGGAAAAATCTAGTAATGACAGATAAATAATGCAGCCCTTAAAGCCCCTGTTAGTTCCTATAGTTAGTCTAATGTCTACAACATCCACAAATGACACAGGACAAAACAACTACGTGTTTAAACGCGCCACAGAGAGAAGGACACATATAGGAGACTATCACAGACAAGAGAAACATTCGCTAAGCTCAAAAATTAGGAGCATGCAAATGAGTTAGGTAACACGTACTGGAACGTTTGGACTGCAAAGGGCTTTCTTCATCATCACCAAATACAGGTTGCTGCATTTGATTCATGCCTGCAAATCGCCTTCCCACAGACTGACCAACTGACAGTCTACCACTATCACCACCATTTCTTGTCACCAGAGATGCTGAAACCAATGGAAATACTGAAAAACCAGCTACACCCAACCTTCAACAATTATGTCTTGCTTACTGATGAAGACAAATAGTGTTGAATCGTTCTGTTAAGATGATGTAATCATCATAAATTTAGGAATTTTAAGATTTACAAAACAAAATTGAGAGTGAGAACTTGAGTACAAAAAATGGAGATGAAATCAGCATGCATTTGCCGGACAGGTACACCTTACTACTGCCCACTGCCTGCCTGAATACAGTCGTGTTTCAAGATTGTAACCTGGGAGGTTCATAAGGAGGGGAGGATAGGGATGGCTGCCATGCATTACCAGACAGCTGACAGAGCCAGCAAAGAGCACCCCGTACGCCTTCAAGGTCAGTATATCCCTTCTGCCCACATGCCTGAGTGATGAGATCAAAGATTGGTGGAGTCAAGGTGACCCGTGAGTAGCCCCTTATTGGCATGCACCTCTGGCCCCTGTCGAATACAAACACCACCAGCCAAGAATGTATGTGAAATGGTCGGAGGCCATCAGCTGATAACAGGGTACTTGACTTAACATGAGGAGTGAGCTGGATAAACAGACTGAAAGCCAGCTCCTGTGCCAGCAAGAGAAAGGGACTCCATACGTAGTTAACAAGTTGTCACTAATGACTGGCCCAGCAAGATTCATTAGCACATAGTACAACACTTTCCGGGATTTGTTTAAGAAAGATGAAGTAACTTGCTGTTGAAGATGCACACTGTCAGTCATTTAAGTTTCTTAAAATTTTCTTAAGAGGAAAAAAATTCTCAATTTGAATCATCATTTGTGATGTCTCGGCACCTTGAAACTAATTTAACATTGTGATCAAGTCAACAGTCTAATAATATGGGGATCAACTCCAAGAAGAAATTGAGTGACTGGGGTTCTTGGACAACAACCAGAATACCATACTTCTTCCACCCATGCTTGACCAATAAAATGTGACACATACCTGTATAAGCACACAGATTAGGACACAAGGTCACCAATCCCACAAATACACAGCTGCCTATGATGAACACCAGAAACATAACTACAGTAATGCCATCTTTGCCCGCAATGACAAATGGTTCTTCTGGAGGAGATGGTGGCAAGGGCGCAGGACAGCTTTGCTGGCAATCAACACAACTGCAAGGCGGCTTTCCCTGTGGTAGAAAACGTATTTAACAGCTGTCCATGAAGAAAAACAATAGATAAAGATAATATCAAGTTTCAAGAAACCTACATTTGACCCAACATAGCAAGGTGCAACAGGAAAGTCCATTGGAATTGCTGTGCTGACAGGCACATCTGATGCGTGATATGATATGGCAAACGGAGCAAAGGGATTTGCCTCTCCTGTTGATCCAATGAAAGCAAACCACCTGAAAAAATGTGCAAGTTGATTAATGAGTCAAACTTAGAAATTCTCAGATTAAATAACTTGAATTTCAGGTTACCTCAAAGCAGTGCAGAGAGAAGATCCCCATGGTCCACACATAAGATCCAGAGCACGTTGACCAGAAGATGGCACAAATACACCAGCGCAAGAGTCAAAGATGCCTTGAAGTGACTTATTTGTAACAAGCACATCCACAGAAGAAACTGACTCCACTGTCTTGTTACCTAAACAGATAAATAAATGATGCAGTTGAATCAAGTCTACTATTTCAATAAAAAGTAATTATGACAGAACAACAATACAATATGTGTACATGAAAATTACAAAACTTACCAATTACATTCTTTTGCAGCCCTGTTATATTCATAAATTTAGACTGATCTGCTGCACAGGTCATGACACAGAAATGCTCAGCAAAGTTGTCCATACATGATGGGCAGTGTTTGAGAAACTGATGAGCAAGTCGGATGTTTCTATCCAATGCCTGTAGCTGATCTACGTCACAACATGTTTGTATGGTACCACCAATGCCTGCAAAACAAAATTTTCATAAACAAAAGTTCAAATAAAAACATGTTGCATATTTGTGATATGTTTGAGTGACGTTGAAAGTTGATGAGATCTCTAAGGCTGTTAGTTCACTGCCATCGTCTGAGTAAAGGCGAACTATCACAAAAACCTTTCAGACAGTTGCACCACCAATCCAATATACAAGTCAGGTGATAAAACCCTTCCATTTAATTATTGTCTCATCAGTATCCTAAAAGTACTCTCCAAAATTCTTGAAAAATTACTGAAGAAAAGACTTACATCCTTCCTTTCATCAAATAACTTCTTTACAAAATTACAAAATGGTTTCACCCCTAGAAGATCCACTGAATGTGTAGCTACTACAGCAGTAAAAATAATCCAAGATACGTAATTTAGATGGTGGCAAATTGTCAGTAGGTTTACTTATCGATCTCCGCAAAGCATTTGAGCATCACTTTAAGATAAATTAGATGCAGCAGGCACAAGAGGACTAGCAAATAAATGGCTAATCACATAAAATCCAAGATACCGCCTGTAGTGGGAATTCTAAGTACTATGCTTCAAACTTCTGAACTCAGCGTTGAGCCTTCTAATCTAAAGACTATTTGTTTGGCCTTAATTCATTCTCACTTCACATATTTATTCTCAATCTGGGGTCACTGTACTAAGGAACGGTAAAGAGAACTGGAAGTTATACAAAACAGAGCACTGAAATTCGTCTTTAATATGCATCATCATCTTCAACCCACCATCTCTATCTACAAAACAATAAATGTCCTTCCAGTAACTGTTCAAACCAAACAATCCTCCGTAACATGCATTCATCAAATAAATCAAAATCTTGTAGTATCAGACATCAACCTCACAAAATGACAAGATATTCATAGCCACTTCACCAGGTCCTCATCTCATATTCACCAAACAATCCGCTCATCTAGACATTGAGTCAAGTCATCGTTCAACATCCCTGTCTAACTTTATAATGATCCACCAGCAAATGTCACAAATATGTCAATGCCATCTTTCAAAAGATTTGTCAAAAAGAATTTCTCATTGAGTATCTAATTAATTCTACAGACGCTGCAAGTGAGGTTCCTCCACGACCTACCCCGCCCACCCTCTCCAGCTTTCTCCTCGCCCCGCCGTGTTGCTCGGTTTGCGCAGGTCATTCAAATTATGAGTGTCCATATTTTAACTGGTTCAGAAACTATTCCTGAGTATGTTTTAAGTCCATACCTGTAGCTCCTAAAACCATCTGAATGAGCGGCATTTAGTAATGGTAAATACTTATCTAGTACTTTAGAAACGCAGAAGCTGGAATGAAAACAATTGTGCGACACGGAGGGGG
>NW_026267349.1:337411-338905 GCF_000697945.3 Frankliniella occidentalis | reverse complement strand
GGGGGGGGGAGACAATTGAGCTAAAACGCAAAGTGTAACAGATTTGGTTGTTCGCTCGAATTTGAACGAAGAACTGTTCGGTTTGTATGGGAGACACTTTTGATGTTCGTGTGTTCGGCGATGTTCGGTTCGGTTTGAAGATTTTTTGGGGCTGATTTTTATCCTAGTTTGTATGAATATGCATATGCTCACTCCTTTCTAACGGGGGAGTGAAGATGGGGCCAGAGAGTGAGAGAGGAAGGCGTCGCCGTTTTAATCGGTCGTGTCCAGCAGGTGGTCCAGGGGCTGCTGCGGCTGCAGCGGGTACTTGAAGGGCTGGCACCGGCGCGTCACCTCCGCGGCCGTGCGGCTGTAGGCCGAGGCGTACTCCGAGTCGCCGGGGAAGTCCGAGCGCCACTGCTCCCAGATGTCCCGGTGCTCGGGCCAGGCCACGGGCCGGCCCGGGTCGTACACGGGCACGGTGTACGGCGACATGCGGAACCTAAACAGACACCGCAGATCAGCGGTAAACACGGCGTCTGATAGTTTCCAGGCAGCCAAGCATATCGTATGAGAGGAATACATGAAAACGTCTCGTTTGGTTTTTTTTCAAAACTGCTTGAAATCCGAGATTTTGTTACTATAGCGGAGTTGTTGGACTCTGTGAGGTGGCGTGGCGTAGCGCCGGCCGTCCCTCAACTAAACAAAACTAAACAAATTTGTACGCGACATTAGTACACATGGAGGCGCACAAGTGTGTGAAGTTCAAACGAAAGTACCCACCTTTACTCGCTTTACAAATGTACCTTACAAAATGAGCATACACACACCTACACAAGTAGTAGTGTGCGAGGTTCACATACTTGCGCATTACCGTTTCCAGTGCAACTGCTTTCATGATCTGTTCCTCTGACAAAAGGTTGTTTTCTCTTTTTTTTTCTTTCCTTTCTTTAAAAAAAAAAAAAAAGTTTCCGCGACGACGCGAACCTTGTGGGGTCGTCGTAGTCGGCGAAGAGGCTGCGGCCCAGCGGAGCCCTGGGCACGCCGGTGGACACCAGCTCCGTCAGCACGTCCACGAAGCCCATGCGCGGCACCATGCCCTTCTGCGTGTAGTCGGACGCGTAGATGGTGAGCCAGTCCTCGCCGCCGGCCAGCGGCGGGAACTTGGTGCGGCGGGCCTGCTCGGCGTCCTGGGGAACACCGTGTACATACGTTAATGATGAAAATGAAAAGGCGCACATTCGAAGAGATTGCCACTTTTTATCGCGCCCCCAAACTTTTTTTTTTGGGGGGGGGATGGAAGCGGCTGTATTACAAGCTCATAGAAAGTCAGGAGATCAGGATCGGAACCCTTATAAAACGCACGCTATTTCTCCACCGACCCGTCTACAAGCCCACGTGTCCAATAAATGTCCAGTCCAGGGGATTTCAGTAGTGGTTCGGGTCCCCTCTCTAATACGCCTTGATGAGCGTGTATATGGTCTCTGGATCGTGTACGATACACACGGGGGTGGG
>NW_026267349.1:329416-331980 GCF_000697945.3 Frankliniella occidentalis | reverse complement strand
GGGGGGGTTAAGTGGATAGGAGGGCTCACTTTCAGCTTCTATGTAAATTGTCAATCTGCACCGCCTGCTATAAATTGTCATAACTTTAAGTGTCCCTTTGTACGAGCCTTTCGCTCGTGGAATCCATATGCTCAAAATAAATAAATCACAGCACAAACAAATTGTACTTACTGTTGCGCTCCAAGTACGCGGGGCACCATTTGCGAAGTAGCACAACCCCTTCTTGATAGAGCTCTTGGGCAGTGCCATTGTAAGGGCAATACTGAGGTTTCTCTTCATCTTCATTACAGACACCACGCCAAACACATGTGTGTTCAGCGGACACAACGTTAGCCTGGAAAAAAAGCAAGCATATTTAGACCACAAAGCATGCACAATCAAAAGGGTTAGAAAATAAAATACAAATGAGAAAAAAAACGTCGCGACCCAGCTGACTAAAGGGACCATTGACTCAAAACAGTACCCTTGTACTTGTACCCCTGTCCAAACCGCCATGAAAACAAGTAAGAGAGTCTGGTTCAAGGGAAAACGATGCACCAGTGAATACTGACAAACAGTCTAAAAATAGGTATGGCAATAAGCCAAGTGTGGTAAAAACAAATCCATGCCTGGCTAAATCAAAACAGGTAACTGAATTTTAAGTACACACTTCTCATATAATAACAGCTAACATCCAACTCTTTCCCTAGGACATTGGCTCTAAGTATCACAAGAGAAAGCCAACTGTTATGCTTGCATGAACATACCCCAACCCCCATCTTTCGATCACTGATCTTACCCCCGCGGCAAGCGGAACGACAACCTTGTCTGATCTGGACAGAGAGTCGGACAGGTAAACAGTAGAGGTCGTAAACGGATTCCGCATTCCAGAGCGGCTGAAAAGCGTCCCTCCCTGAGCTCTTCACCCTTCACGGCAGGAACCCCTAACCTCACTCACAATCTGAAAATGTCCGTGGGAAAGTCGGAAAAAAAAGCGAGTAGCTGCGCCCGCCGCAGCCAGCGAGACGTCTAGGAGACAACATCGCGGCACAACTCTGGACACGGACGGCCCCAAGGTAAGCAGGACAGGCGGGCGCGTTTCCTCCGCGAGGGAAACCGAGGAAAGTTGTCAACCGTAGAGGATCGCGAAGGCAAAGACCGCGCCCATCCCCGACAGGCCAGACACACTCCAGAGAAGAGAGCGGGCATTTCACTCACCTGGAAAGCTAAAAGGGCCTGCAGGCCGAGGAGAAGAAACGGCCATAAGCTGATGGAAGGAAAGGTGTTGACAGTCCGGGAGCGAGCCCCGGATGGAGGATGCGTCATCGCATAGGCCTTGAACACGGGCCGTCTGCGACTCGACTGTGTCGGTCCTCCGACGGCTCCAACGCGCTGGCTCCGCCCTTACAGCGGTCCCCGGGGCGCGAGCAACGACCGCCGAGCAGTCACGCCACTGACAGCCCGAAAAGCACGGGAAAAGCACGGGAAAATGGGGTGAAAAGGAGGCGCCTCGACGACAATATGGCCTCTCGTAACGACCGAGCTGTCGGCTGTCGGGAAACTGGCGCAGCGCAGCAGAAGAACGCTGAAACCGCTTCGCTTTGCGGCCGCGCGGAGCGCTGGCGGCGCCCGTCGCGCCCCACCCAGTCCGAGCCGCGTCCGAAAGAGTCGCGTCGCGCCGTCGCGCGCGCTCTCCACGAGGCCAGCGGGGGCGACAGAGACGGAGCGCGACGGCGAGCCTCCTCGCGCCCCCGCGGCCTTCATCGACTCGGCCCCCGCGGCCCCCGCCGACCCCTCCGCCGCGGTGTCACGTGACGGCGCCCGCCGCGACGCGGGAGCGTTCAAAAACGTCGGGGCAAGAGTCGGCGGCGGTCAAAGGGCGCCGGCCGCGGTGTCGGCCGCGGACGACTCTGACGGCGGCGACGCCCACCTCCCCTCGGTCCCGGCGGGCGCCGTCGCGCACCCGGGAGGCGAGTCGCGGGGGACGCCGTCCGCCGCCGCCGTGGGCCGGGTGGGCGTGGCCGGCGCGGCTCGTGACGTCATCGAGTGCGTCACACCTCAGCCAGCGGCGCGTGCCTCCCAGGACGGCGCCCCTGGCGCCCCTGGCTCGGAGGCGGAGGGACGAAGGGTGGGAAAAAGAAACGGAATGTCTTTGACTCGATGACTTAAGGGGATGTCGAGCCGGTGCAAGAGATGAGGGGGGAGGGGGCAGGGAGGGGGAGAAGCTAGAGCAGCAGTCTCGCGGGCCCTGGGGGCGGCGCGGGGGCGGCCAGGCGACGCGACACCCCACCCACAAAGCCCCCCGGAGGCGGGACATTCAAACACGCCGCACATCGCCTTGGAGCGTCCAGAGCCACATAAAGCGCCAAGTTTTAGGTGCTTCCCCGCGGCTCGCCTGTCACCCTCCCCCTCCCCTCCCCCCACCACCGAAAGTTGTCAATGTTTCAGAGAAACGCATCACGCCACCACCACGCTCACCGCACGCCGCTCGTCTCATCGCGAGATAAGGGTTGAGCTCGTGAACAACAGTCGGCGCGGCACGGGCGGGGCGTGGCGAGGCGGGGCGAGGCGGGGCGAGGCGGGGC
>NW_026267349.1:324825-328686 GCF_000697945.3 Frankliniella occidentalis | reverse complement strand
CGTCCCGCCCACGCCCACCGGCCGTCCATCGGTCGGCAAGTCTCTACACCAGACTTCTTGAGCAGCTAGCAATCAGGCGCGAGCTAAAAATACCTGCAGTGGTCGACGTCCCGATCGATCAACGATGGGAAATTTTTGACGGAATTTTTCCGGAAAAAATCGAAAAAAAACTAGAAACGATTAAAATGTTTCCAGAAAAATTAGACAAAATTAAACTTCTCAGACGAAAATTCAGATGTGTAAGGCGGGTTCACGATCAACTTACTTACGCTGAACTTGTTTTCCTAAGCGAAAACCCATTTTTATTCTGTCTATTACACACGAGCTTAAGAGTGTGTTTACGATACTTCAGCGAAACGAAACTCTTGGACTCATTTCTCATTGTGTTTCTGTTAGGTTTTACTGCAAAAACGAGGCGGTGACCAAGCGAAGGACGATCTGGGCGATTCCGTTTAGCATAAGGAGCATCGTGAATGCTCTTCGCGGACGACAAAACACGCTGCCTTTTGAAAACACGTTTAACGCACAGGAAGGTGATCGTGAACCCGCCGGAACCCACCTTAAAAAAAATCTTCAAAAGGTTTTCCAAAAATAACCTTTTGGAAAACTGAAATCTCCGATCAGAGGAGTGTAGAGTAGCGCCCCCCGACGCCCAAGTTCACTGCCCATACGAGGTTCGGGACCGTCACAGCGAGCTTGGCGGCCCGCCAGAGCAGCGGCAGCGGGGCAGGCCGGTGGCCCGGCAGCTCCGCGGTCCTTCCCCCCCGGCGCGGACCCAGCCAGACACTTTTCACTTTGCCACCGGTCCAGCTACTTGCACTCATGATTGCTCTGATCGTTGCACTTTCACCTTTCACCCTGCACCACTGCAAACGGCCGCGTTTTTAGGTCCGCTCGTTCAACCTACGATACTTTGAAACAAAGGGCGCAATTTCTGTTCAAGCGGTTCCCCTTATATTTGTCAAAAATCGATTCGTCGATGTGCCATAATTATCGCAGAAAAGAGCTCGATTTTGGACAAAAATCGATGTCGCGATTAGCGAAATCGCCAAAGCGAATCGAAGAATCGTTATTGGCAGAGGTGAGAAGCGGAAAAGCGTACTCGCAGAAAAAGAAAAACACTTTGCTTAGCATACCAATTTTAATAATAATTGGCGGGAGTATAGCTCGTATATTTTTTCTCGACTAATAATTTTGTTGTTTTGAACCACGCACAAGGCACAGCACTCCGTCGTAGGGTAGGGTTAAGCCTCTATAGACGGTTCAGCCCCACGAGAGGGGACGAGAGCAGCACAGCACATCACCCAGTGCGAAGCGATTGTGTCTAAACGACAATGTAACGACGTCGTCGGTTTTGCCCTCGCCTCGACGGCGCGTTTCGATCGTTTCGGAACGTTATGGTTCCGCAAAGTCGTATCGCTCCGCCGCGCCCAACTGTCAGAAAGAAAGGAGTGCACCGGAAATAAAACGTGTGTAATGTGAGGTGTGCGAACGCCATTTTGGTGGATTTAGTCTCGTGAGGCTTCAGAGGTTCTGAGCCAGTCACAGTCCTCAAAACCTCTGAGGCCACCAGTCACAGTGAGGCAGCCTCACCGCGACGGCACGGCTCACACGAGACTAAACCCACCATTTTGTACACTCCAGGGAGTACAAGTGTGAATTTTCTTCTGAAATTCACGAGCCTGTGCCTTCAAGGGTGATGTGTGTGTACCGACTGAGAATGCGCAGCAGTGTTGCGGGCTTGCCTACCCAGTTAGCCCGTAAGGCGCCATGGCCCCTGCAGCACTGGCGGCACTGGAAAAACTAATGTTACCTTGGTAACGTTTCATCATGTGACCAAGACCGGCAACGTTTCCTGACGCGACCTACCCCATGCAAAAGGATAGGGCCATCACAAACTGGTTGCATCACCAAACGTTACCTGGTTTGGTCGCGTCAAGTTTTTCCAGTGGGGTATGCAATCCCGCTACACTGCTGTGCATTCTCAGTTACACCTGGTATGTGGTATTCATTCACTCACCCACAAGTGTGCGACATTCACACACTTGCGTTTCCGGGCGGATGGGAAGAAACAGAACGGAATGACAAAGGCGTGTCGCGCCCTTGTTGCACCATGGAGGTACGATACACGCCTATCGCCTCGCCCCCGACTGCTGGCTGCTGACTGAACTTAGGCTGCTTTGGAAACGATCCTTTGCCCTCCGCATATCTGTCTGTCTGTCTGTCTGTCTGTCTGTCTGTCTGTCTGTCTTTCTGTCTGTCTGTCTGTCTGTCTGTCTGTCTGTCTGTCTGTCTGTCTGTCTGTCTGTCTGTCGACTGATGCGGAAAAAATCGCTTTCGCAATTTGTCATGGAAACACTCATGTGTGAGGAAAAGCCGTGCTTGAACGCGCTGCGGAATCAGTCGTGCGGCTGTCTGTGTTGCACACTCTTTTGGCTGCGAATCCAGTGAGCGTGGCGTCACATATCCAAGTCACACAGGCGCGCGGCGGCGACACCCCGACATCTGGTTTGGAGATGGCCGAGAAGAGCCGCGCGCGAGCTGAGCCTGGCGCTGCTTGACGCAGTTCGCCAGGCAGCATTACGGATTGAGTCCTCTATCAGTATTTGATCCCGATACCACAGGTATGTGTTTGTCTGTGTGAGAGGGAGGAGGGGGGGCTCTGACTTTCCTCTTGTTCCTCGCCCTCTCCTGAAGACAATGTCCTCCTCTATTGATCGGGTGGCGGCCGGGGCGCCGCCGCCGCGCCGGGCGCGCCGTACTTCCTGCCGGGCGGTGGTCTTCTTGTCTTCAGTCGAGTCCAGCGCCGTCGAGCCCACGGGAGAGTGCCCCCCCCCTCCTTCACATTGCAAGCCCTCATTCAGGTAGTCACATCACATCACACTATTGCCTCGCTGCCTGCCGGGCGGCGCCCATAGCCACACTATAGCATGATAGATCTCATAACGACAACACTGTAAAAAGGTTTGTCGGAAATTTCCGAACAATGAACTGGAAAATTTGCAGCCCGAACAGTTTGGAAAATTCGAAATCCAAACAGTTTGGAAACACAATTTTCCAAACTATTTGGAAGTTTCGAAACTTTTTAGAGATCTCTGAAAAACGTTTGACTAACATTTTTGAATATATTGGCGAATTGTCATTTATGATGCGACTAAACTTGGTTCTGGTGTAAAATGGTTCCTTTTTTCTGTTCCAAATTGTTGGAATTGGAATTGGAATTTCCAAGAACAGGATTGGAAATTTTGTTTTCTAACAACTGTTTAGAAAATCGCGAGAACTGTTTGGAAAATTGCGTTTCCAAACTGTTCGGACAGAATTTTGTTGGAAAATTCCGACTTTTATTTACAGTGAACGCGGGCTTTGTCCATTGTCCTCGGGGCAAAATGGAGGCACTGCCGTGATTTTTGTACCGCATGAGGTATACTTTTGACACGGCGCCCCGTTTTGAAAAAAAGTACCCTTTCTGCCCTGACGCAGTCTCACAGTCTCACGGGTTACGTCCGTTATCCTCAGGGCGAAATTTGCACCTATCTGAAACAATTAAGTGAATAATGTCGCACACTTGTAGATAACTACAACAATTCGCTCACATGGAAGGAAAATTCACACCTGTACCCCCTTGAGTGCACGAATGGGCATTCACACACCTTCAAGTGTGCGACATTCACACACTCGCCTTTCCAGAGGTAGGCATACTGCCGTGATTTTTGCACCCTTTGGGATACTTTTACCACCGCCTCATTTTTAGAATAAAGTAGGCCTACCTCCCCTGCCCCGATGTTGTTCTTTTCCCGTTTTGCTCACGTCGGAGTACGGTCTCGGGCAGTACAACTCGCGCGGGCCCAGCTGACCCCCCCC
>NW_026267349.1:322137-324775 GCF_000697945.3 Frankliniella occidentalis | reverse complement strand
CCCCCGGGCGAGATTGGGTGATTGGCGGCTCATTTCCGGCTTTGTGTCGTCGATGCGGCGCTGGGGCAGGGCAGAGCATTCATCATAGAGTTTAACGACACGCACACCCTCGAGCGGGGTATTGGGCAAGCTGAAAGCGCGTTCAGAAACAATAAGGACAGGAACACGGTAAAAACAATGTCTCAATTTTTTGAGGGAAAAGGGAAAATTTTGAGGAACTCCCCTGGTTTGACAAAAACTCCTCTTATTTCGAGGAAGTCTCCTCAAAGAATGTGGGATCATTCCTCATTTTTTGAGAATATTCCTCAAAATCTGAGGCGAGATTGGAGGACTCTTTTTTCTCAAATATGGGAGTTCCTCAAAGTGTTCCCTTTTTCCTCCAAAAATAAAATAAAAAAATGAGACATTGTTTTTACCGTGAAAAGCAGCGTACGCGTCACTTCCTTTATTCGATATTCGGTGGAACACGTCACTCTTTATCAAACTCGGTGGGCCGATGAGGAAACATTTTTGAAGGGTCATCATAAATTCCCCGCCGAAAATAAAACACAGCATTATCGGGGGGAGAGAGAGATTCCCGAGATTGTCGAACACCTGATCAAACAGTGCTGTACAGACTTCTATTCGCCTTCCGTCTGATATGGTCGTCGGAAGAAAGGCGCGGAGAAGAGACCCGCTTCATCTCCACCCTCTACGCACAGCTCGCTCACTGATGTTATTATGTATTGCTGACTGTGTGCTCACACCAGATAGCCGCACACTTGACTACACAACAGCGTCGGTTACTTATTCTCAACGAGGTGTCTGTGTGTGTGCTCGGTGGGCTCTCTCCTATGGGGGCCGACGGTGGTCCGACTGCCCGGGCGTCACATATGCGGGCACGGTCTGGGAGGCAGGGGGGGGGGGGTCGTACTATACAGTGCAGCGCACACACTGCTCCGCCTGCTTCCTTCGGGACTCCACGGGCTCCATGGCGCGCCCCACATGTGATGTGTCGGACGGATCGGACGGCCAGCAATTGACTCCTTGATGATGGCCACCGCAGAGGGAGCCCTTGCTGTGCCTGGTTGGTGGGGGCGCGCGGGGCCAACCGACGGCGACCCCAGCGGAGCGGGCAACGCCAGCCGGGCAACAACGCCGCCGGCCGGCGGCGGGCACCGCTACAGGAGGAGGGCCTTCCCCATCTGTGGCCCGATTCAGTCCAGGCCGGATACTACTATATCGCTAAATCCACCATTATGCATACAGGGTAGGTGATCCGCGCCGTCTTTTTAAATTCCCATACTGTACCGGATTCACGCGTGCGGGCGGGTTGCATACTCGCACGGCGCCGTAAGGCACCCTGGCGAGCGACGGTAGGCAAGCCCGCCCGCACGCGTGAACCCGGTACAGTATAAGCATTAAAATAGGACGGCGCGGATCACCCATCCTGTACTACTAGTACGGTGAGTTGCGACGACAAACAAACAAACAAACAAACAAACAAGCGAACAAGCAAACAAATAAAAACAAACAAACAAACAAACAAACAAACAAACAAACAAACAAACAAACAAACAAACAAACAAACAAACATTAATAAGTTGTTACTGCCGTGTGGTGACCGCGGTAATCGTTGCGACACGTTACCACACCTGCAGGTGCGCCTCGTTCGAGGGAGCACTTATCTATCGGGAGTGTGGGCAACGGGAGAGGGAGGAGGGGGGGGGGGGCCTCCCGACGTTGCCGTCGTCGACCCCCGTCCGGCATCGTCACCGCACCGTTTATTTAGAACCGTATCGTTTCGACCAACTGATAAGCGATCACATGTTCCTCGTGGCTCGAAGAGGAGGAGGAGGAGGGCCGGGCCAACTGCAGTGGTCATACCCCTCTTCCTTCCTTTCTCTCGTCCCACTCGTGTATCTGTGTGTGTGCGCGCGCGCGTGTGTGTGTGTGTGTGTGGGGGGGGGGGTCTTGCGTGACCATACGTGTTCTGCTGTGTTGATGAGATGAGGGAGGGTTAAAGTCCCTCGAGAGGGAATGAATCACTCAGAGGACGATAACAAACGCACACACCCATTCAGAGAGAACCCGCCGAGGGTCTTTGAGCAGCAGGCAGGCCACCCCGTGACCCGCGAGATGCCGCACAACATGAGGAGGTGCGACTTCTATATGCCAATCCGCTAATCACGTCGTAAAAGTTTAAGGAGTAAAACAAAAAGAGCCTGAATAAATGTGAAGGTGCTCCTCGCGCAACGTGAGCCTCGTGTCTCCGCTCCTCGTGACCGAGGAGACAGCAGGAGGAGGAGGAAGGAACAGGAGGCGGGGGCGGGGGTCAAGGTCCGCGAGAATTGTTTGGTAGAGATGAAACTCTTTTTCGAGCTCTTTTTGATATTCGCAATATGTGTGGTATCGCCGATGGGAACGACCGGATGACACTTCTTAGCCGGATGAGTCACGAAACAAATCAATACAGAGCGGAACGGCGTAAAAGCGGCGCGCGCTGCACATCCGAAAACAACAAATAGTTTGAATGGCCCGAGCAGCTCGCTCACGTTGAACGCCACTGCTGCTGCTGCTGCTGCTGCTGCTGCTGCTGCTGCTGCTGCTGCTGCTGCTGCTGCTGCTGCTGCTGCTGCTGCTGCTGCTGCTGCTGCTG
>NW_026267349.1:319445-322087 GCF_000697945.3 Frankliniella occidentalis | reverse complement strand
GCTGCTGCTGCTGCTGCTGCTGCTGCTGCTGCTGCTGCTGCTGCTGCTGCTGCTGCTGCTGCTGCTGCTGCTGCTGCTGCTGCTGCTGCTGCTGCCTCTACTGCTGCTGCTGCTGCTGCCTCTACTGCTGCTGCTGCTGCTGCTGCTGCTGCTGCAGTGGCGGGTCGCACGCCGAGGAGGTCGCGCCGTCCCCTGCCGTTGCGCAACCCAGACAGGCACGCAACGCGGAGTGACCATCGGACGGGCCACGGGCCGACCGCCGCCGGCCGGCGCGCGCCGCGGCCAGAGCCTCGGGCAGCGGGACGTGCCTCCCGCGACCAGCTGCAGCTGCACTACACCTCAAACGAAACTACTCCTTTACAGAGGAAAACCCAGAGGGTAAACCTGTAAATCTGGGGTGTACAACAGCAGCTGTGCGACGCTTAAGTTGAACGACCTAAGAACCTCTGCAACTTGAGTCATCGTACAAGCTGCTTGACACCTTTTGCGTTGACATGTGACATATGACATATCCTATGTCCAGACAGGAAAGAGCTGCACTGTCATGAAGACTGGTGCACAGTTCTTGGCCCCTCTCTCATTTGCAGAGTAGGCAAGCTCGCCCGCACGACAACCAACAAAAAAAATGAACGGTGCCTATGTAGAAGCTAATTTACATACTTACGCAGGCCCACATTGTAAAAACGTCATGGTGATCGGGATAAGTCGTTCGTTGCTTGACGGTTTCCCATTACATTCTGCGCGACTTTTCCTCTTCACGCGATTACGCATGAGGAGAATGAATAACACAGTTAAATACGTATTTAACAGAAACTCAACCGCCATGCAGACTAAAACGAGGGGCCCCTCTCTCGCCTACTCGTTGTACATGAGGAAAAGTACTCACAAGATACTCGCGATAACTCGCGAAAAAACCCGAAAAACTCAGTGTACAGCCACTTGTTGCGTGGCGGACCCCTCGGACCAACACAGTTGCGGTTGAGTTGACGGGTAACGGCGCTAGCGCCTGCTCAGCGTGAGGTAGGCAAACCCGCCAAGCAGCTGTGTGTAGACGGCAGCCCGCTCCGTCTGGCCTGAGGGGGCCCCGTCACAAAGGGACGTTTGCCGCCCAACTTTCTCCCGCGTTAACTCGGGAGACCTTCATTGTGAGGGCACCTTCAGGAGTCTGTGCTGAGCACGGCTCGCAAATGAAAGTTCGTCACATTGGGAGGGTGAATTTTTTTTTTTCGCCGAAAAATACGGGAAAATTCTCAGTAAGTCGTAAAAATAAAGCTTGAAATTGTAAATTTACAAATATCGTCGTACCGACTTGAAATGAGCTATAGAATATAGAAATGGAAGAACAGAAGGAGTAGCGTCTGCTCCCGCTCCCGGACCATCACAAAGCCTCGACCAATCAGAGAGGGCCGGAGAGGGCCTTCCTGGAGCCGGGCAAGAGAGAGGTCCTCTCTGATTGGCTGAGGCTTTGTGATGGTTCGGGAGCAGACGATATTCCTCCTGTACTTCTTGTTCGGAAAATAGCTCATTGATCGACAAGAAAGTAAGCACGTAATAAAAGGAATTAGAATTAGCTGTCACAAGTAACTTATAAATTAGTTGATTTTGGGATAAGAAATTCGCTGTGGCAGCTAACAATTGGTTGCCACAGACAAGAGTTATTTGCCACAGCGAAGCTGTTGCTGTAGGGGTCAATCGGTTCGTTCTGACAGCGAAACACCATATTAGTTGTGAGAACGAAGTTTAGTGCCTTTCCAAAGACACTAACAAAGTTTGGTACCTTTCCAAAGGCACTAAAGCTCAGTGCCTTTGGAAAGGCACTAAATGTGACCTTTATACAGGCTGAGTGACCCGCGCCGTCTTTTTAGAATGCTTATGATGTACCGGATTCTTATGTATGGACGGGTTGCATACTCGCACGGCGCTGTAAGGCACCCTGACGAGCGACGGTTGCCAAGGCCACCCGCACGCGTGAACCCGGAACAGTAAAAGAATTTAAAACAGATGGCGCGGATCACCCACCCTGTATGAGTTCCATACAAGTTTCGTGCCTTTGAAAAGGCACGAAACTTTAGTGCCCCAGGAAAGGCATTAGCAGCTGCGCCCGAGCGCCCTTGACTTTAGTTCCCCGGGAAAGGTTTTGTTTAAAGTGCCTTTTGTTTTTCCAGTGGAAAATTATTTTTGCTGTGGTGTTTTTCACTGGTGATTCGGTGGTGTCGTTCCGTTGCGCGGCACGGCATGACACCGAGTCGTCGCTAGCTCCGAAGTCCGCGACTCATCGTCTGGTCGTATCCATCGCGGCCAGCCGAGTCTCGAGTTTGTCGTGCAGACAACACGCGCGCGGCTTCTCATGTGCTTATTGCTTTTGTATTGTTCTCCTTCTTATTTTTCCGTCTGCGGTCAGACTTTATCACTGTAAGAAAAACCTACAGCTACTTGCTGCATATTGCAGCGTTTGTACTTTAAAATGAAATGAGAAAGCGTATTGTTATTCCAAGTGCTTTCACCCCACAATATACAATGAAAATTTCACAATCCTCTACTGGTTAATTATTGGCAGCACTAGACTATTGTCATTGTACGTTTTTCTTACAGTGTGGAGTTTAGTATTACGTCTTGCCGTCCGGCTGTGTCCAAGAAAATAA
>NW_026267349.1:313616-316835 GCF_000697945.3 Frankliniella occidentalis | reverse complement strand
CTCCCCGGCCTGGACTTGAATTGTTTCCCCTTTCCCTTTCACTACCCTGAACAAAAGCACGCCGCGCCAGCACAACGCCAAGTGGCGTCCAGCCCGCCCCAAAAGCAGCCCGCCCCAGCAGCCAGGGGCAGCTGAGGCCTTTCTCTGTAAAAAATGCCTTCTTCTCTTGAACGGTCATTGAATCGAGCTTCCGGATACTGACGAATACTGCCCCAATCCTAATAATAATCTCAAGTAGGCCTACAATTAACTAATATTTTTATAAAAACCTTTTTGTATCTAAAGAAGATGAATTTGGTGGTACGATGAGCAATAGTCCTCCAAAGTTGACTGTGCAGATGAGCCGCAAAGCAGATACGCCAGTGATGACCGTACCTTCCCAGATCCGCCAGTGTTGGCCGGGATGAAGTTGCCCGATAAGAGGAACAGAAAGAAGTTAAGGTGGATTTAGTCTCGTGAGGACTGAGGACTGAAGACGCGTAGTTGTCAACTGTTTTGCTGCAAATAATCGTAATTTTGGCCTATTTGCAGCAAAACAGTTGACAACTACGCGTCTTCAGTCCTTATGATGGATTTAGTCTCAGTGAAGCCAGTGAAGCTGAAGCCAGCCCGTCATTTGTTTTGGGTAATCTGATTGGTTGCTTGGTCATTCAACCAATCAGATTGCCCAAAACAAGTGACGGGGTGGCTTCAGCTTCACTGGCTTCACTGAGACTAAATCCATCATCAGTCCTCACGAGACTAAATCCACCTTTAGCGCTGAGGAGGTGGCGTGGCGTAGCGCCGTCCCTAAACAAAGCAGAACGCGGGCGACCATACTGTGTTTTGTCGCAGGTGGATGCATCCACATGTGTGATCATAAATCAAGTTTTGTTGAACTTCTAAAGAAAAAAATTGGGTCAGATAGACCGGCGTGACAATCTTGTGTCAAAAAGTGCTTCTGTAAAGTTTGGCTTCGGAAAAGTAAGTTTGTACAATCTTCTAAACCGTCACGGTCACGGTGTCGTTGTTTAGGTTAGTTTACGCGGACATATTGCATTGGTACAATTTTAACTCAATGATAATGACTCAACTGTCGTAAAAAGCTTTGGTATAGGTGGTACCAAGGTGCTGGGTGCATAGGCCCCTTCTAAACCGTTTGAAATCTAACGACACGCATCCTAACCTCTGCTAGACTGTCGCTCATCTTCTGCTTTGTTTAGGGACGGCGCTACGCCACGCCACCTCCTCAGTGCTACCTTCTTCTTGTTCCTCTAATCGGGCAACTTCCTCATTCGTCGCGATGATATTCCATAGAAAGGTACTTGAAATCAAGTAGTGCATTTTCTTTAAACAGTGAAGGTGGCGGAGACGGGCGCGCGGCTCGTCCGTTCTGCCCCCCGTTCTTGCACCCCGCCCCCCTCTCGCCCGTGCTGCACTTGCATTACTCGGAGTGGAGCCGAGAAGTTCGATCACAAGGGATGCAGGCGGCGCGGTTGCCCCGGTAATGCTTATTGGTCTGGCCTGGTTCCTGCCGGATATCCTACCCGCCGAAAGGGTATTAAGGTCCCGCCCCTTTATGTAGAGCGCACCAGCGGGTGGCGCTCGCGTCGAAACCCCGCGGCGGGAGTAGAGTAGGTAAGTACCTAGCGTGCAGGAGTTTCCCGCCGGAAGCACAACTGCAGAGGAGCTACTTTCACTTCCACGCCCTATTTAAAAAGAAACAAACAAAAAATGAGGGCGAGCAGCGGGAGGTTCGAATCTCCATAGACGAAGACGAATATTTATGGGCTGAAAAAAAATTAGAGCGTGGAACTGAAACCCGTCATTTTACCCACATGATTTATTCATGGCGGTCCTGAGTCGTTCGAATAGGGCAGGGGTAACGGGCTACCTCCATAACTGTTTCATTGTTACATTTCAAATAAATCCGCCATGCCATAACTTGAGATCGATTTCGCGGCCAATGCTGCCCGATCGCAGCGGACTTTCAACAAACTCCAACTGGTAAGCCTATACCCTTACCTTTGACCACACCCTTGCCGAAACATACTGGGGTGTAACTATGAATACGCAGCAGTGTCGCGGGATTGCATACTCAATATGGCCGCAGGGGCCATGGCCCCTTACGGGTGTAAAAGGTAGTCAAACCCATGACACTGCTGCGTATTCACAGCTTCACCCGGTACAGTGTGGCCAATCTAGATAATCTCCGCAGAAGAGGGGATCATTCAGAAAGTACATCCCCAGAAAACCTCCCATATAGCGCCTGGTAGATGGGCAACATCTTGTCTGTCGTGCATGCGTGTACTGCGGTATGGCCTACCCCGTGTCTCGCAGGCGCCCCGAGCTTCCGCAATTATTTGTCAAAAATGATTCTTAAGGGAAATAACGAAATTCTGGACGATCCCTAGGCTCGCCGCCCACCCACCACAGCTCGCTCTCGAGGGTGAGTGCGGGGGCAGGGCAGACTGCCTGCCTACTGCAGGGTATGACGGCGTAGAGGGGCCCCTGTATATGCTGCCGTGTTGTTGAGGGGGCAACAACTCCCTTTTGATGTGTACACATGATTCCCGAAATAGTTGATCCCCAGTGATTTCCGTCTGCTTTTTAGACAGTCCCTTGTGGTCTGTCTCTACCCGAAGGTAAAAATTTCCCGTTTTGATAATTATTGCCGGTTCTCGTTATCCAGTTTTGATAAAGATAGCCGATTGACGTTCCAGTTCCAGTTTTGATAAGCCGATTGACGTTGTTAAAGATCTGTCTTGTTTTCATTCCTTAGGTTTTCTAGTGGTAGAAAACGCATAAGCGCTCTTATTTCGACTAATTTGTACCAGTTCCACTAGTTTCCCGCTTAGTTCAAACGATTTCTGTTGATTTCGATTAATTTTTATCCTGACGATTTTCAGGCAGGTGTGCACATATGATTCCCGGAGTTCTTGCCCCCTCGCGTGTTGTTGAGCGGTCTGGGAACCGCTTCCTGGACAGCCACACGGCCCGCGCGGGTGCTCTGTTCGCTGTTCATCTGCTCGCTGTTCATCTGTTCTCTGTTCGTCTGTTCGCAGTTCAGCCGTTCGCTGTTCAGCCCGCGTCAGCCATCCATCGCCGCCGGCGCGTCCTTCAAACTCGCGCCCGCGCAGCGCCAGGGGCCGCGCAGCCGTGTGCAATCGCTCTCAGATACGAGATACATATTAGGGCGGGCGGCCCCGGCGGGGGGTGGCGGCCTGGGTGCTCCAGCAG
>NW_026267349.1:305851-307105 GCF_000697945.3 Frankliniella occidentalis | reverse complement strand
TCCCTCCCTCCCTCCTCCAACCCGCACAAATACAGAAACAAACACAAACCCGCCAGCCCACACTCTGCTTGCGTCGGTAAACTCCGGGCAGACGAGCGCTCACGGAATTTTTGCATTTTCATTTTTATTCCGCGGTTCGTTGAAAATCGTATCATTGTACTGCCCCCCTCTCTCCCTCTCTCCCTCTCTCTCCTTGTCTGCTTTATACAGTGGGTAAACGAGTTGGCAGAACTGGAAATACCACGGCTATTCGCATAACCAACAAACGGGTGGTTTTTGTCCATTTATCGAAGACTCTGAATCTTCCTCAACTCCCGACATATTGCCAGTGATGGCGAGCGTTTCATAGTTCTGCAGTTATAACTGGCGAACTTTTGAATTGAGTGTGATCACTTTACAAACTTTCATAGTAACTCTCGAGTTTCCCGCCACTTAGGCCGGACCTGTTGTACACAACACAGAGTCACACAGACAACAACACGAGAGCAAAGGTAATGAGCGGCTCTGTGTACTACACGCATGTCGGGCACACACACACACGCGCACACACACACACACACACGCACACTCACAGGGCGGCGGGGGAGATTCGGTGAGAGAGTCAGCAGATTATGGAAATGGTTGGAGCGCGCTGCTGGAGAGCGAGGGGTGGAGAGGCGAGAGCTGAGCGGAGCGGAGGGGAGGGCGCGATAATCTCACCGACACGTCGACACCACGCCGTCGTCGTCTCGCGGCCGGCTGCTCTGCTCTCGCCGCGCATTTGTGGTGGTATGGTGGTGGTGACGATGTGAGCGCGGTAATAATGAGGGTGATAACAAAACTCGACACCATAGACTGAAAGGCACGCGCAGTTCAGCGGCACGTTCCAAAACTCACGCAGTTCAGCCGCTCAAAGCCACGAGTCACGAGTCACGCAGTTCTTATCCCTGGAGCGTTAAACTGCGTGGCTTTCGGAGCGCTCGGCTGAACTGCGTTAGTCTTTTTGGGACGCTCCGAGGAAGTGTGTGCTTTTCGGAACGCGCGGCTGAACTGCGTGTGCTTTTCAAATCTAACTAAGGGTGTCGAAATGCGAGGGAACTCCACCGAGCGGTGCAGTAGGGACGGGTATGCTATACACGCCGAATGATTCGACACGTTCGTCGCTCGTCATGCCGTCGGACCGTCGGGGCGGAACCGCGCCCCCACAAGTAGTGTGACGCGGCTGCTAACGAGGGGATTAAACGAGCTCACTGGCTCTCACCGCCCCCCCCCCCC
>NW_026267349.1:304133-305801 GCF_000697945.3 Frankliniella occidentalis | reverse complement strand
TGCGGAGCGGCGGCCGCGAGAGGTGGTCTCCCTCACCGTTCCGACTGCGCGGCGCTACGCGGCGCTCGCCGCCTGGGCTGCTCGGGGAGGGGGTTGCGCGAGCTGGCGCGCGCGAGCCGGCAGCCACCCCGGGACAGCATGCGCCCGCCGACCTGCTGGGCGCCGACGCGCGCCCGCCACGCGGACCCCGCTGTGCTGCTGCACGCCGTGCTGCCCGCCGTGCCACTCATGCAACTACCGCTGCTCGAGCTCGCCGGCTGAGTGCCGATGTGCTCGACGAGGTTCTTCGCTTCCATGACGGCGCTGCGGTGAGCATCGTCGCCGACATCATCATCACCATCATCATCATCATCTACCCCCCGCAGAGGTGAGCTCGCTTTCTTCACCGATGATCAAACAAACAAATAAGGCAGGAATCAACCAATATCCTCGAGGTGTTAACGACCTAAAAGATTCGCACCACTGGATAATAACTGGGATACCCCAGATGTGCTAAATTTTGGTGCCTATGGAGGCACTTTCGTGACTTTCTAACAATGGCACTTAAATTTCACAAACTTCGAAAGGCACCAAGTCGTACCTTTATTTTTTCAGTGTACTAGAAGTGTGTCGTATGCCTTGGTCCATCCGCGCCGTACAAAATTGTGAATTAATTAGTGTCAGATAATCACGATAGGCCTGCAGTTGTAACTAAATAACGGGAGGGCTCCGCGGCACACCATGTATGCGGTCTCCTTCGTCTCAAGCTTTTTGCCTCACGCTACCGTGAAAACCTTGTTGCGAACGGTTATTGTGGCTGCTGTGCAATTTCGGGGCGTCCGTGTTCGATCACCATCCACCTACCCCCTCTGAACTGTCACATTGGATTCAATCCACCTCTGGTACCTACGCGTCGCTCGCACACTGATCATATTACGAACAAATCATTCACAAGGTTCGACAGAGTTTGATCAGTGTGCGACCGACCCGTGGGTTGAATCCATTGTGACAGTTCAGGGGGAGAGAGGGAGGGGGTAGTGGGGAGGTGGGTGGTGAGCGAGCACGGACGCCCTGTGCGCCTCTCTGGCAGGGTAGCTCCAGCACCACCACGCCGGCGCCAAGGCCGTGATTCCAGCGAGCCTTTCGCCAATTTGTAATTTTAATGCGAGCCATTCAGCACAGATAGTCCCCGCCTGCCAGCCAGAGCAACCTCCATTGCCTCCCCCCCCCCCTCCTCTCCCCGTCAAGCGAAAGATGTAGCACAGCGGGCTGAGAGGAGATAGAGGGAAGCGCGGGGGAATTGAAAGAGATTGAAAATACGAAACAAACAAACATGGACGATGTAGTTGAGCTAGAGTGGTTTGGCGTGCACACGGGAGAGAGAGTGCGACAGGGACAGAGCCAAGAGATGGAGAGGGAGAGAGAGAGAGAGAGAGAGAGAGAGAGAGAGAGAGAGAGATGTTGTAAAAGCAAAAATGATGTGAATGTCGTGACCGAAAATAACTTTAAACTTGTTAGAATGCTTTGAAATGCGAGACGGGAGCAATGTCTCGCGGACTAGTTTTGCCTATACAACTCCCGAATAATTTGACATTAGAATCGACTGATTAGTTAAAACTTGCTTATGTGCGTGGAATATCAGGATATCAGGATCGTACAAGGGGATAACACAGGTTTCAAATATAAATA
>NW_026267349.1:294765-296033 GCF_000697945.3 Frankliniella occidentalis | reverse complement strand
CTCTCTCTCTCTCTCTCTCTCTCTCTCTCTTCCCCCCCTCCTTGTAGTTAAAAAACATCCGCATTTCTGTGGCGTGTCTGTTGCTTTTGGATGAGTAAACAGTTTTCACGATGTGAACGAAAAGCTCTTTTTATTCGACTGATGGGATTTTCCCGGATTTTCCGCTCCACTTGATTACAGTAGGGCTGCTCCGGCGGCGTCGCGGGTCACTTTCCCCCTTTCGATCTTTCGTTTCTCTTTCTCTCCCTGTTGTGAACAGTCAGGGTGGTACACCTGAGGGGAAGTCTGACCCTGACTGACCACCAATCATAGCCGCACTGGGGCGAGCCCATCTGTTACCTCGTCACGTGAAAGATTGTAGATAACAGTTAGTATTGAAATTCGGTACTTGTTGTATTGTTTCATATTCGAAGACAGACATCATTAGTATCGGCACACATCCAGATCAGAACACTCCCTACACACAATAGTAGGTTTTAAGCCTCTTTTTTCCATAGTCTGAAAATAGCACACGCACGGTACAAACAAAACAGACACCGCGCGCACACACACATACACACACACACACACCCTCCCTCGCCCAATCAAAGAGGAGAGCGGGAGGGCGGGCGAGGTGTTTCCCTGGTTCCCGTTAAAAATAGGATTTGCGCTTGCAGAACGAAGCGTTGCTTACGTCCGTCCTCTCTCCCTATTTTTCGGACTACCATTTGCGCCCAATTTTGCCTCAATTTGCGACCGCGTCATTTTGCCGCTGTTTTCGCCCCCCCCCTCTCTCTCTCTCTCCCTCCCTCTCTCTCTCTCTCTCCCCCTCTGTCTCGTGCCCGCCGCTGCTGCTTTCCAACACGACGTAGCTGTCCGCGCTCGGTCCTTCTGGGCCCTTCCCTGCTCGTCCCCTCCTGTCGGGCGGAGGGACGGGTGCACTTGCTCTGGTCCCCCGCTGCCGGTCACCCATCCCCCCCCCCCCCCCCATCTCCATGTATCCTGCTGACGAGCTCACGATGGCCTAGCACACCACTGTTCGGGCCGCATAACGCCGTGCTGTTGTGTGAGGCCTGCCACACCATCACCGCATGGCAATCGGAAACCGAAAGCGGCCCGGCCGTGTAGCTATGCGAGAAGAGTTGAGATGGGGAGTATACAACAGCGGCCGCCCGCGCCCGCCCGGCGGCGCCTGGGCTTCCACGCGGAGAGCGCCTGCAGGGCGGGCACGCCCGCTCGGCGCGGCTGTCCCCGCGGTGCCTACCTGCGCGGCGCTCCCCGTCCCCGTC
>NW_026267349.1:293137-294715 GCF_000697945.3 Frankliniella occidentalis | reverse complement strand
CGAAAAGTTACCAGCTTCGCGTTGACACCGCAGTTAGGCGGGAGATTCAAAATTTACAAATTCAAACTTTACTTTAGCTGTTGTTGGTTTCACAACAGAGAGAGAGGGGGGGGAGGGAGGAGGAGCTGGAGTCTGAGCTAATTAGGGCGCAAACTTACTCCAGTGTGGTGTACTACTACACGCCCCCCCTCCTCCCCTTTAGACCGGCCCGGTCTCGTCTCGTCTGGCCTAAGCACGCCCAGAATAGAGCGACGCAGAGGCGCAGGAGGCCTCGGCACAGCCCCCCGCGGGGTCGGGACGGTCGGGACCTGCTGCCCGAGCTGCGCGGCCCTGCCCCGCCCCCGCCGCCCGCACACCGCCAGCGTGGCGAGGAAAGTTGTGCGGCGGTGGGTGAAGTGGAGTTTGAGGTCGTCGAGCTGGGTCCGGGTCGTCAACGCGGTGGCGGTGGAGCCTGGGGGGTTGGGGTGTCTCGGAGCGGGGCCGGCGGACCGCTGCGGCGGCAGTGGCGGCTAGGTGCGCTCGAGTAATCTCTCTCTCTCTCTCTCTCTCTCTCTCTCTCTCTCTCCCTCTCTCTCTCTCTCTCTCTCTCTCTCTCTCTCTCTCTCTCTCTCTCTCTGTGCGCTCTCTTTCTGTGTCGGGCCATTCAGAAAACTCGCGGGCTTCAGGGTTGGGATTAAATATTATGATGGGGTCCCACGTGGGTCAGGACAGGCATTATTGGTGTCTACAGGGACACTATGAAATTTGTATCACAGGGCCTCCATGGACTCTATAATGACCGACCGTCATGATCCTTTTGAGACTCCTATTATTATATTTCGATCACCCCCTTGAAAAGTCCGTGTAGTTCCTAAACAGCCCCTACTAAACACCATGCTGTGAATGCATGGTAAGGGATGACCTACGGTCCTCTACACTGGGAAAACTAATGTTACCTACGTAACGTTTCTTGACGCAACCAAATCAGGTAACGTTTGTGATGGCCCTATCCTTTTGCATGGGGTGGGTACCGCGGGTAGGTTGCATCTGGAAACGTTAACGGGCATAGTCAGATGAAACGTTTCCTCTGTAACATTAGTTTTTCCAGTGTGCACAGATACATCTGTTCCTTGTCCGTCCGTGTGTATGTCTGTGGGTCTGTATGTCTGGAATCTGCACGGGCAATGGTTTGACTTCCACATCCAGTTCCTGACATTGTGCGCAGGCAAGGGATGTGGTCTGAGCGTCTGAGTATGGTACTACTCGAACCCCTGGGGGGAGACATAGGGAGAGAGGGAGGAAGACACAGAAAGACAGAGAGAGAGAGAGAGAGACAGAGACGGAGACAGACAGAGAGGGGAGGGAGAAAGGAGGGAGAGAGAAAACAGAGCGTAGAGGTGAGAGTGCTGGATTCGTGCGCTCCCCTGTGGGACCCGCGGTGCGGAGCGAACTCCTCGCGAACTTTCGGTTCGGTCGTCGCGCCGCGACTGTCGTGACGGGGGGCGCTATCAACGATTCATTCAGCCGAGCGCAGCTGAGCGCAGCTGAGCGCAGCTCCGAGGTTCAGGCCATACCCTTCCGTCGCCCCCCCCCCCCCCC
>NW_026267349.1:292721-293087 GCF_000697945.3 Frankliniella occidentalis | reverse complement strand
CGCCCCGCCCCGCCCCACTCCGCCCGACCCCGGGTCTGGGCTCCTTTGAGGCTGCTCCTGCATATTCCGAGTGGCTCTGCCCGTCGAGTCGAGCTGCACGTTCGTCACGCTTCACCACCTTGGCGTAGCGTGGCGTGGCGTGGCGTACGAGCAGACTGTTCATTTCTCTCTATCTCTCTCTATGTCTTTCGTTTGCTCGCTCGCTCGCTCAGTCTGTTTTTTCTTCGATCTCTTTTTCTCTTTATCCCCCCCCACCCCTTCTCTCTTTAGGGAACTCTCCCATACCAAAAGGACTTTGCTCGACGGCAGCAGTGCGGCGAATGAGGCAGATGGCAACGAGTGTCTATGAGAGAGAGAGTGAGAGAA
>NW_026267349.1:292125-292425 GCF_000697945.3 Frankliniella occidentalis | reverse complement strand
GCCAATCTAACTAAACTTAACTAGATTTTAATTTTTAAAATCTATCTGACATACTACTTTACTGCGGGGGACAGGCTTCTCAAAGAAATTACTGAAAAACAACATAACTCAAAAATACTAGTAAACCAAACCAAAGCTACTTTTCTCTTGAATACTTATTCCTCGTTACTCAAATTACACAGTTCTTTACTCAAAACTGACCTAATAAATGCCATGTCCCCACGCATTGAATACTTAAAACCTTTTAAACCAGAAAACTAAGCTGAAATAGAAAAACATTCTCATTAATGTAATTTCAAC
>NW_026267349.1:291491-292075 GCF_000697945.3 Frankliniella occidentalis | reverse complement strand
TCCCCCAACTACAGCCCGGGCCTGGACTCGTTCCTAAGAGTCGCCACCACCACCATTGCCACTCCCCACGTCTACCAACCCCTTTAAGAGCCTGATGGATAACCACTCGGAAAGGCGAGTGGAAAAAAACAACAATAACAAAAAGCAAACGCTTTACCTCGCCGTTCCAAGGGTAAATACAATCTTAGCTGGCGCGACTGACGTGTGCGGAGTGAAATGGGTTCGAGGCCTCGCTAGTGCAGCACCAGCAGCTGCGCAGGTGTGCTGCGGGAATGAAGGACAGGCGCAGCGGGAGGATAGGTCCATGGCGGGTGCGTTACAGCAGGTGGATGGGCATGGGCGCTCATTGGGGGCGTGCGTGCCAAACGTGCGACGAGGGTGGTTTAATGGCCGTATAGCACAGGGAAGGGAGGGATAGGGGGTGGGAGAAAGAGAGAGAGAGAGAGGGAGAGAGAGAGAGAGAGAGGTAAAGCCCTCCTTTACTGCGCCAATAAAGCGCCGCGAGCGCCGCCCCCTGCTGCGGGACAGTTGACAGCCGAGCTCTCGCCGGCGCTCTTATATTTCGCACACTATAACCCGCCCCG
>NW_026267349.1:290281-291088 GCF_000697945.3 Frankliniella occidentalis | reverse complement strand
TCTCTCTCTCTCTCTCTCTCTCTCTCTCTCTCTCTCTCTCTCTCTCTCTCTCTCTCTGCCCCCTTTCTCCCCCACTCGCGACAAGTGCAGCAGCTATACAAGCCCGCATTGCTGCAGTAGGGCGGCAGTGCGACAGCGATCTCTCGACGACAACTCTGAAAATTCGACAGTATAGGGCAGAGCACGGAAAAGTCGGTCCTTATTGTAATGTGTGCACCCGACAACGATTTGTTCTGATTCTAGAACAGGGACAATTTTTTGAGTCCACCAGCTTATTCTTAAAACAAGCAGGCCCGCCCTTCCGCCAAACGAAGTTGCCAGCTCCGCTTCGCTATGCCGGCAACTCCGTTCGGCAGGGGCCGGGCCTGCTTGTCCTGCCGGTGGCGATGGTCGGGCCTGCGGCCCGACCATTTCTGTCACGCGATTTGCTGAAGAACATGATCGAATGATGTAGCGGGCCTTAAGGCCTTAAGGCCGAATTCGGCCCGCTTAAACCCGTCATCTTTGAGTTTGCCCCAAAGACTTGAGAAAGGGATGTAACGGTGAAGCACCGCGACTACAACCCACCCTTCTGCTTAAAAAAACGTTTAGAGATAGCGCAAAACGGACGAAATTTTCGCCCGGAGGGCTCTATTTTCACAAGTTACCCCTTAGGAGATCATAAAAAAAAATATATTTTCGAACTTTTTTGGCCTTTCCTGTTTTCTTCGATACCTCCTTTCAGCCCCTTAGGGGTGGCTGACAGGATTTGCCGTAGGCGTTTTGTTTTGTGGGAGTGAACCTTGAGATCCCCTGAAAATTTGAAGT
>NW_026267349.1:283355-286511 GCF_000697945.3 Frankliniella occidentalis | reverse complement strand
CCTTCCCTCCCCCGTCTTCTCCTCCTAAACACCCTGACAATAAACAATCATTACCGTGGCTACTATATTCATATTCCCCATTCCTCAGCGAGTCGACCTTCTCCCCCACTCCGTGAACTTTTGTTATTTTTATTTCCAGTTTTGTTGGCCGTTATTCAGTATTAAACGCAGGCGATATTTTTTTTTTCTCTTTTAACAACACCTCAACAAAATAAGAAAAATGCCCAACGACCTCATTCGAGCGAACGCAGTGGGAATTATACAAAATGCGTAAAAAAAAACCTAAGCTCGCGCTAATGTAAGCAGATGATACGGCCTTACCTTTTGATGAATTTACGTTTCAGTTTTTCACATGTCAAAAATACCTGTAGCAATTTTGTGTTAGTGACGACCGTGAACGCTACCCATTTAGCTGATGTACAAGCAGTGATACTGGAAGTATCATCTGCTAACAATATTATTTTAAAAGGGCTATGGCCTAGTATTGTTCACAATACTGAGCTTTGGCCCAGTATTGACAGTATACTGTCAATATATTGGCCCAGTGTTGACAATAGCCTTTTCAGACGCAATTCCGGTCACCGCTACGGAATAACTTTTAGCAATAGACTAAAACTTACTAGCTGTAGCAATTGCAACAAGGTTGGGCTATAACCTAAACTATCATCGCTATTGCCTATCGTTAGGCAGCTGCGAGATCAGCTAGTATTGTTGACAATACTGGTCCTTTTAAAATAATATTATTATTAGGAGGAGCTGGGTCAGATGGGTAGCGTTGACGATGGTCACCAATGACCACATTGTGGTCACCAATCACCATGGCCCAGTATTGTTGACAATATTGAGCCTTGGCCCAGTATTGTTGACAATACTGTGCCATGCTGGTTACCATCGTCAGCGCTACCCATCTCACCTCACCCCGCTCCTCCTCCTACTAATAACATTATTTTCAAAGGGCCATGTCTCAGCATTGTTGGTGACAATACTGGGTCATGCTGGTTGGTGACCACAATGTGGTCATTGGTGACCATCGTCAATGCTGCCTATTTAGCTGTTGTAGAAGCAGTGATACTGGAAGTATCATCTGCTAAATAGTTGGGACATCGGTCCTGACTTATAATGTTAGTTTGTTTTTGTCTCGTGTAACACTTCTGCTTTAACGGTAATCTAATTGTGCACACCTGACTGTATGAATCGCTGTGCTCTTTACAGCGTTGTATATAGATGTACTACCCGATTATTTAGAAAGTAATGCTAAAATCGTGCGTGAGTGGCTCCCATGTCCTTTGTTAGAGTTGATGTATCTGCGCTTTCCTTTACTTTTGACACAAATATCGAAAACTTTCTCTATTGTAACATTAATACAGAGATGAGTTGTAACAACGTTTAAGTTTATTTGATACATATTTACAAAATTTAAAATTCGGTTGTTAACAACAGATTCCGGCGTCAATAGACTGCTGGAGGCAAGTCTTGGCCTGGTCTCCTCCGGAATGGCCTGCGAAACACCTATCCATTAGGTTTACAGCGTCCTTCACTTGGCAATGGGGTGCTTTTTCCAGTTGACGGATGACTTGTCTGCTGCACATTGAAGGAATGAAGTCGCGCTGACTTTCGACGTACGTCGAGCAGAAGTCCATCAGCGATTCGAGCCTGTCAAGTCTCCCGCCCTCGCAATGCTTCGCGGTGGCAACGCTCAGCTGTAAGCAAACAAAAATTATTACTATGATTTCAGTACACTCGACTTTCAAATGCAATGAAAGTTGTGAGAATGTCTTGGCAATAATGGGACAAAAGTAAATACATTTCCAGTGGCACTGAATCAGTCATTGCAAAGGCAGCATCAATTTCCAATTTTGGCAATGAGCGGAGGTATTTGTTAAAAGAAATTCCTTAATTATTAGCAGTTTAAAAACTGCTGAACTGTTGGCAGTGAAGCTTCTGTTGTGGACTGTTGGCACCACTGAGTGAACCATGTATCATACAGGGCCGTGACTCCCTATAAAGTCACGTGACAAACTCTGAATAAACCTCTTGTTGATCTGAACTCCAAACTGTCATTCACCTGCTCCCTACACCGGACACGACATGATCTGAACTCTAAACTGTCATTCACCTGCTCCCTACACCGGACACGACAGCTTCATCAGTTTATTTGTTTATTGAATAAATCAATATTTTATCTGTGCTCTCACTCCGTGAGTTATTTTTGTGGGGTTAATTCCCCTGGCGCCCAAAACTAAAGTAAAGCAAAGATGCTCACGCCACTCTACCTTTTTGGGACTGAGTTTAGTCGGCACTACAGCCTGGACCTGTGAGAGGTCACACACAATGTACACGTTGGCTAAAACATTCAGTGATTAAGCTTCATTACCGTCAGTGTGCAGCAGGGTTCGAACTGCCAATGGGAATAAGATGAGGGAAGCTTATAAAAAAAATAATTCGCTCATTGCCAAAATTGGTTATGGATACTGCATTTGAGATGATGGCAATGGCCTGCTCAGCTCATTTCCGCTCATTACTTTTGTCACATTGCCTTTACGCTGTTTATTGCCAAAACGGCGCTTCATTTCCACAAAACGTAGTACTAGTATTTACAACACATTTCATAAATAAAACTTACTACAAATGTTATAAATTACAAAGATATTTTTCACAGTGAGAATACTTCGAATACTGCAGTCGTTACAAGGTACTTACCAGCGCTACTGCGACTGCGGCGAAGAGAATGACCGTTTTGGAAGCCATTGCTGCAAAGTGAGAAGTCAGATTTGTCACTGATACGTCTTTGGCTGAGAGCGGGTGGTTTTATAGGAGGAGGTGGCCCTCTCCGTGATCGTGTTGTTTGCTTGGACCACTTCAAATCATCGGAGTATCATTACACAATCACGCCAACTGCAACAGCGGTATATACCAAGAGTGACAACGCACATCACTGACGATAGGCATGACTCCGAACTCAAGTGTGATAAAGTCCAACAGTTGTGCAATACCAAATGTGGCACACTTTTAGCAGCAATACCACATGCGTATAACATTACAAGTGTAAGACAACACATGTCTCACACTTACAAGTGTGGAACCATTACGGGTCGCACACTTACAAGCGCGCTTATTGTCTCACGGTCGTTTGCATGAGACATATGGTCCAGTGAG
>NW_026267349.1:277569-282605 GCF_000697945.3 Frankliniella occidentalis | reverse complement strand
ACATTTTGAGATACGGGTATCAAAATGATCACTGAAAAATTCTCTTTCGAATGATACCCGTATCTCAAAATGTGTAAAAAAAGTCATTTAAGCGGCTTTGTTTGCGTGTCCCAGAAGTGAGCGGTTTTGTTGGAGGGTTGCAGAGGTAAGCTGGTTTGTTTCCAGTCCGCGGAGGTAAGCGGTTGTTCTTCTCAGGTGTCGCATTGGCCGCCCCGCCCCAAAGTTGTTACTTCCCCGGAGATGTCCCACTCGCCTCTCAGCAGGGCGTAGCGGCAAGTAATGAGGCAAAATAAGATGATGGGTGGGAAACACGGCCATAATTCAGGATCAGTATCCCCCCCACCCCCAGTGTTTTTTTTTTTTGTTTTTTTTTTTAAATTCAATAATAATTGTCAATACTGAATTGACAATACTGGGTCATGCTGGTTGGTGACCACTATGTGGTCATCGGTGACCATCGTCAACGCTACCTATTTAGCTGTTGTACAATCAGTGATATACCTGAAGTATCATCTGCTAAAAAATGGCCACTTTTGCGTGCGCCCGAATTTCCTCTTCGGAATCGCAATAATAATATTATTTTCGGGGTATTCACGACGGTTGCGAAAGTTTGGTACGCTTTCGACGTGACTTTTGACAGCGCTGTTCTTACTAGCTGTGGGGTCTGGCCGCTGCAGCAGCCGAGCTGCGCCTCCTCTGTTGGTTGGGAGCGAGGCTGGGCGGTACAATCATCATGGGATGGCGGGGTGGGGGAGGAAGTAGTTGTGATCCATGGCCGCAGTCAATACGCCCTTCAGGCAGGAGAGAGAGGGGGGGGGAGTGACATTGGACATCGGCGACAGTGGGCGACAGCCCTTCCACCCTCTCCCCTCCCCGTGAATGCAACAAACCTTCCACCACCGACCCACATCACCCCACCATGTACTGGGGGGTTTGTCTGCTAAATCTAGCCAGCCAACTGGAAAACCTGTGATATCGCGTTGCGGTCTATTCACACTTTTTGTTCGTGTGTACTACTATAATGTGTGTGTGTAGGAGCAAGGGCAAGAGAGGGAGAGAGAGAGAGAGAGAGAGAGAGAGGGGGGGGGGAGGGAGAGAGGGAGGGAGGGAGACCCCCTCCCCACCCTTCGGCTTGCCGCTCTGCTGGTATGTGGTGGAGAGCCCTTTGGTCGGAGCCCTATTTCTATTCTATCGCGTCCCATCCCTCGGTTTTTCTGTACGTTTGCGAGCGGCGTCCCCTCGCCTTTCACGTAATGAGAGCGGAGTAGAGAGAGAGAGAGTGAGGGAGAGGGGGAGAGTGGGGGGAGGGGAGAGAGGGGGAGGGCTCAAGGGAGAGCCCCCCTTGTCGGCCCTTGTACACGTCGAGGAGGAAGACGAGACGGACGGACGGCGAACGGTGGGCAACTTAAAAGAAGTATACCCGCACGAACAACTAGGGGAAGCCGAGTCGTGTGTTGTCGCAGTGTAAATATGTTTTAACCAAATAACAAAACTGCTGCATTTCACAACAGTTTCAAACCGTGTGTTCCAGGAAGCGAAGATTCGAAATGCATGCAGAGCGGGCATGCAATTCCGCAACACAGCAGTGTGTTATCGCTTTGAAACACCCGGTACACTTCTAGTTTTGAAATGAATGTGTTTGTATGGGTAGTGGGGGGGTGGAGTATTTGGGGTCGTCCACGTCTACTGCGGAGCGCGGCAGGTGCGAGGACCGGGAGGGTAACTACTAGTCACTCTAGAAACTATCCAGGCGATTGTTTAGGAAGTATATTCATCAAGTGGGGCTGTAACTCGAGTAACCCCCGGGCCCTGGTGGTGGTGGTGGTGGTGGTGGTGGTGGTGCCTCGGCTGGTGGCCCCCGCCGGACCTGGAGCCGGGCCGGGCGGGGGCGGCTAGGGCCAGCGCGAGCAGGAGCGCGTCCTTTAAGACTTCATTAATTAGTACACCAGGAGGGAGCGGCGGGACGGGGCGGGGCGGGGGCCTTTGCTGAAAGAGAACCCCACGGCAGCGCTCTTCGCCGCCCCTTTGGCCCCTCCCCTCCCCTCCCCTCCCTTCCCTTTACCTAACCTCCCACGCGCGTTTATGTTCGGCCCCGACAGCTCGACAGCCATGACGGCGGCGGCGGTGGCGGCGGCCCGGCCACCATCAGCCCTCCAAAGAAAGCAAAGTAAAGCTGGGCCTGGCTAACCTGTGGTGTGGTGATGTAGACAGGGAGAGGGTCGTCACACAGTAACAAAGTTTGCTCACTTGGCTATATAAACCTAAAGTGGAGGCAGAAGGCCACGCTGCTCTGCTCTGCCTCCCAACAAGCGAAATCCTCAAAATCTCAGCAACAGAGCGTGCGCCCTGGAAAGTATCTACAAAACTATAAAATTCTCGCAATTTTGATATTTTACACATTTGGCTGACAGTTGGCGGATGAATTCCGCAGTTTCCTTTGCAAACCAGCTTGTGATATTTATTTGTGAGAGGAAGACATAATACGGTTTTTGCCGTGTGAGCGCGCGACTCGGTGGCTGACAGCGCGCACGCCCCGACCCCCGCCGCCGTCAAGCGGGCCCGCCTCCAGCTCTCACCCCTCGCCATCAACCCCACAATCTATTAATACGATTCACTTCCATCCGTAGCGCCAGCAGCATCCACTGTAAAAACATATATCGAGAGTGGTTTCATACGGCTAACTTTTTTCATACAAAGGGGTCGGAAGGTGACAAATCCAAACTGTAAAATTAGAAAACACTCACATTGAATATAAATTTCTCAATGCATTGACTTATTGTTTTTGTTATCGTAAATTCACGACATGGTTAGGAACATGGAAAAATTATCGCTAATGTTTTAGTTACTCATTTAATAAAAGTTACATTTTTCCCCCGCGTCGTGTGTGTTCTCTTTCGCGCGCTGCTTTCTCTCATTCGCAATGACGGGCCAAGGTCAGCAGGGGAGGGGCTCCACGCCGCCGCACACCGCAGCAGCAGCAGCGTGCCCCGCACGTGGCGACCCGATGTACCCCGCGACCCTTCCGAACCGCGACCGACGAGTCGTCGTTGTTCGAGAAATTGTCGCGAACGTAAATTCCAACTCGGTCCGCTCTCAAACACACCAGGTTGGAAACGTTGGAAACAAACACAGAAACGCCAACGAGTAGCGAGTTCCTCGAAGCGTGCCGCCATTATTAACGAGGGCCTTTGGATGTGGAGTAGCTGCCCTACTCCACCGGTGCTGCCGCTGCTCTGGTGGGTCAAAGGGCCTGATGCACACCACCAGAGCAACGCTCTGCAACCCGACGACCTCGGTCTGCGCGACCTGAGCGCGCGGGCTCGCGGGCTGGGGGTGGGGGTGGTACACAGATAGACACACACACTGGAGGCTGCAAGTGTGCGAACATCGCACACCTGCAGATATGTGAATGACCATTCACACACTTGGAGGAGAGTACATGGCCCGAATTACAAGGTAAAAACAATGTCTCATATTTTGATGGAAAAGGGATAACTTTGAGGAATTTCGCTGGTTTGACAAAAACTCTTCATATTTTGAGGAAGTCTCCTCAAAAAATGTAGGATTTTTCCTTATTTTTTGAGAAGATTCCCTAAAATCTGAGGCGAGATCGGAGGACTCTTCCTCAAACATGGGAGTTCCTCAAAGTTTGCCCTTTTCCGTCAAAAAATGAGACATTGTTGTTAACGTGTAGCTACCGTTACAAGACGAATATCTATATGCTCACCTACAATGGTGTGGACATTTTGTCGCACACCTGCAGTTTGTGTGAGTGTAAATATTTTGTAACACTCCTGCACGAGTGTGAATCTTTCACTTTACATGCAGGTGTGTGACATTCGTACACTTGGATTATTTTCAGTGCACATGACGTAAGAATACATCGCAATTATTATTGTATACATACCGGACTCTGTCATCCGTCTCTAACCGGTGGGAGAAGTTAATCAAGCACGGATCCAGCTCCAGCACGGGTCCGGCTGATGAGGATGACGAGGGAGTGATCCAGGCGCGGCGGGCCGTGCTGATGGATATATAGGAAACGGGGGAGGGAGGGAGGGAGGGAGGGAAGGGGGGGGGGGGGCAAATACGTGACGAGAAGGACCAGTGGGTGTGTGCTTGTCTGGACGTTGGACGTTGGAACGCTCCTGAATTCTGTGAAAATGTTTCAGACTGCAATCTGTAAATGGCTTACGAACAATAGGTTCGCAATGCAAACAAAAGCGTTCGTAGCTTACGAAGGATTTTGAAGCGTTGTATTACGAACTAATTGTTCGTAAGCTTACGGACAAATAGTTCCTAATACAAACCGATAGTTCGTAAGACCCTGTCTAGCCTGACAAATAATCGCTTTTGGAATACGAACAATGTCTTTGCAATACAAAGATCGAAAATTGTTCGTAAGCTTTTTACAGTGTGCACTGTCCTTTTCACTACCTTTGTTCAACCGTAGAATAAGAGAACAGGGCACCAAGGACCTGTTTTCACTGTTGTTTGTCGGTCGATACTTAACAGATCCAGAATCTGGATTTTTCCCCCCTACAAGTCCTCCCCAACTTGTCACGCGGGAGCGAGGCGAATGCCACCGAGCTCGAGCCGTCCCTGCCTGCCTGCCTGGCGGTTTGGCGGGAGGGGGAAGGGGGTGATGAATCTTTCATCCCCGCAGCCCAGACCCAGTCCGCCCGGTCCTCATGGCCGGGATGCATGTCAAACGGAAACAACAGCTCTGCGCCAAGGACCGCGCTCCCGCCCCGCCTGCTCCCTCCCTCCATCTTTCAGACACCGGGCGTCAGACGGAAGAGAGAGAGGGGGGGGAGAGAGAGGGGGGAGAGAGAGGGAGAGAGAGAGAGAGAGAGAGAGGCGGGGAGCGAGAGGGAGAGATAGACGGAGAGGCAGGCAAAGATGTACGTGTTTGTGGTAAAGTTTTGAAAAGCCGCCGTCTGCCCGACAGTTGAGCACACCCAACTGACCCAACCAACCCCCTAAAACCCCCTAACCCGGGTTACAAAAACTCCACATGGTTGCC
This sequence comes from Frankliniella occidentalis, assembly GCF_000697945.3. NCBI lineage: Eukaryota > Metazoa > Arthropoda > Insecta > Thysanoptera > Thripidae > Frankliniella > Frankliniella occidentalis. The sequence goes on along the minus strand of NW_026267349.1, from coordinate 277,579 downwards.
GAGCACTGAC
>NW_026267349.1:275580-277279 GCF_000697945.3 Frankliniella occidentalis | reverse complement strand
GGGGGGGAGATTCAATTGTGGTGTCGAGAGAGAAGGCAAGGCCCGAGTTGGAACCAGAGGAGCAGACTGAACCGTGAAATTCGCTGATGGTGTGTTTGTTTCGTGTTTCGCGATAAAAGCTGGAGGCCGGGGTCACGGCTCTCTATTACCGAGAGCGCGTGGCCGAAGTTTGGCGTTCGCTCCGGAGAAAAACTCGGCGGGCGAATCGGTTCTGCGTATGTGTTCTATCTTTTATTATTGCATCATCTGCGTTTTTAGAACTATGATCGAGGTTTTCAATAAGCTTTATAGTCAGTCAGATTGTTGGAATAGTTCAGCAACATCGATCCAATTGGTTTGGAATTAAAACAATCATCACGACTCAATGGCTCTTTTATCATCCAGACGGTATGGCAACGCCGAAAGCTTCCAGGGATAAACTCTTTAATGTGATCAAAAAATTCAAAATTTTTGCCACAGTGGTATCGATCCTTGTGACTTTCGGATCGGCTGGTCCCTCTGCCAGGGACCGCTCTGCATCGCCAGGAGCGCGTTGGGTTGCCTGGCCGACGGGCGCTCGCTGTGAGCCCCAGCAGCTGCGGCGGTCCGAAGCGCCGTCTGCAGGAGCGGGCAAGCACCAGTATGCTTATCGGAACGCGGCTTTGTTACACTGAGAAATTTTGTCGTACATTTGTAACATTTTTAAAAACTTTTTAAATAAAAAGTCAATTCAAGAGAGCACATTTTCCACTCGCCAATGCATTTTTTCAAGTCGATACGCACTGCATGTAGGAGAACGGAAAATTTTCCTGCAAACCTTACAAATATTGTTCACAGTATACCTGCTCTCGAACGCAATTTGGTTCTAGGCAGCACACGTCTCGGTGCGGTCCTCCCCGTTCGGTTCCCAGTAGTGGGCATTCCTTTGAATCCCAATCGAGTCCCTTTGCCAACTAGCACGTACTCTGTCAATTCAAATGTGTACAATGTACCCTTTAAATAAAGTGTACATATGTCCATACACATTTATAGCAGGCGGGTTGCATACTCGCACGGGGCCATAGGGCGCCGTGGTGAGCGACGTTAGGCAAGCGCGCCCGCACCTCTGCATGCGGTACAGTCATAAGCAAAATAAAGGAAGGGGTCTATGGACCACCCTGTTCTGTACTGTACCGCATGCACGCGAGCTGGCGGGGTTTCCTACCCTCGTTGCCCAAGGCTCCTTGTGGCTCCGTGCGAGTGGGCGACCCGCCCACACGCGTGCAAGCGGTACAATATAAATAAACTACGAAAGTGCGTGGCGTGAGTCAGCCACCTGGTATATATAGAAACGCAATATAAAACTGAACTGTTTCAATTGGTGGAGAAATTGCAGGAATTGCTCGGGCGTACAAACATTCCATGCATTTCTGACAAATATCTTTCCGTAGCTGCAAAACACATTCTCTCCTGCTCCCCCCCCCCCCCCCACTCCTTCTCTTTCCCAGCCGTCTTGGAGGGTAGGGTGCGCTCCGCGCCAGTCGAGCTCAGCTGTCGCCGGCCGAGGAGGCTCGGGGCGCTTCGGGCGTGGAACAGGGGGCGGCTCTAGAAAAACACGCGAATCCCTTTGTGAATACGGTCCTTCCTGCTGCCTATTAAACCTACGGCTGATGCTCTCCCTCCCTCTCTCTCTCTCTTTCTTCTCTCTCTCTCTCTCTCTCTCTCTCTCTCTCTCTCTCTC
>NW_026267349.1:271687-275530 GCF_000697945.3 Frankliniella occidentalis | reverse complement strand
GAGAGGTCACTGTACCCTGTCACCAGTCAGCGGCGGTGGGTCTCGCTATGGAGCGCGTAGCAGCGCGTTGCAAGGGGAGGGAAAATGCGCGCGAGAGAGATGATGAGAGAGAGGTCTTGGAGAGGAGAGAGGGTAGAGTCAAATCGACAACTGCAAAACTATTCGCGTCCTCTATCATTACCCACCGGCTACATGCATAATGAATTGCGAGATCTCTTTCCCCTCTCTGTCGTCGCTCTCCTCGCTCTCCTCCCTCTCCCTGTCTCTCCGCTCTTTTGGCCCTCCCTCCTCACCCCCTCCCATCTCTCTTTTTTCTCTCTTTCTTCTCTCTCTCTCTCTCTCTCTCTCTCTCTCCCTCTCTATTCCCTCACTCTGTCTCGCTCTCTCGCCTACTCACTCCTCCCCTTCCCCAGGAGGTATCCTGTTTGTTCTCCTACCTGACTTTGTGGGGCTTCCCTCTCTCCCATTTCCCTCCTCTCTCTCTCTCTCTCTCTCTCTCTCTCTCTCTCTCTCTCTCTCTCTCTCTCTCTCTCGCTCTCTCCCCCCACCTATGCTAACTAGGGCACGCGGCCAGCACGCGGCACCACACCGGTTGGAGGGGGGAGGGGTGCTTTCTGCATTGCAAATACTCTCCTGCAGCCACCATCGCGGGGGTGGCACCATCATGTATGCGTGGTGGTCTGGAACACCCCACTGGAACACCCCACTGGAACACCCCACTGGAACAGCTCACTGGAACACCCCACTGGAACGACTCTAGCAGGACGGCCACACCTCCTACTGTCCCCTTAATTGCTTTTCCGTCCGGTTTTATCTCAGCTGCAGCCGGAGGAGCTGGCCGTTCTGGACCATTATTGGGGAGCAAGGGCCGGAGGTTCTGGTCTCCCTCTCTCTCCCTCTCCCCCTCTCTCTCTCTCTCTCTCTCTCTCTCTCTCTCTCTCTCTCTCTCTCTCTCTCTCTCTCCCTCTCTCTAGCCTTGGCTTGTCCAGGTGCCGGGGGATGTCCCGCCCTAATTAAATGTCTGGAGGAGTTTGGCTCTCCGGATGCTCGCTGAGTGACTCGGGCGGCAGGAGGGCACTCGGCACTCGTCCAGCCAGGTCCTGCCAGGAGGCTGAGGAGGTACGGTGGTTCTCTTCACGCTTGTTAAGTGTGTGAATTCCCATTCGGGAAGAGTATAATTTTCCTTCGAAAATTTCCTTTTAACTACAGTTTGTTTCTGCGATTTGTAAACGTATTTTAAACATGTTTGTGTATGTACATACATGACATTGTGATACGCGTCTAACAGTTATAACATTGTTCTATGCGGAAAATTACAAAATAGTAAAAAATGGAAACAAGTGATATTTTGCCGGTGTGAGCCGCCACCGGCCACCGCGTTGTGAGGCGTGTGTGAGAGTGTGCCCGGGAGCTTGTGTAATTCTTCAAGCACCGCACCGAGTTTCACCCCTCACTCTCCTCAATAATGCAGGAGACACACCGCTCTGTTCTTTCCTCTTCTTGGCTGCCGATGAAAGAATAAGAAAACAAAATAAAAGGGAAGAGTTTTCTCATAGATAGGATTTTCATTTGTTGGTAGAGGTAGTATACATGGAGGGAAAAGACAGAGTGAAAGAAATAGAACGAGAGAGAGAGAGAGAGAGAGAGAGAGAGAGAGAGAGAGAGAGAGAGGGAGGGAGGGGGGGGCGAAGATAACGTCTACCGGCCAAACTCTACTGGCTGCAAGTTTGTAGGACCGCTCATTGTCTCAGCTCAGCCCCCTGCAGGCTCAAGGAGGATATGAGAGAGAAGGGGGCGGAGACGAGGCGGGGGCACCCTCTTCTGCTCTCCTCCTTGCCTCGCTAAGCGGAACTGTCGAACCGCAGCGTTTTGGGGTAGAATAGTCATTACAAAAGGGACAGAGAAAAAGAATTAAAGAAAGGTATTTTGATACAGCCCCAAAGACTGTCTCTACGAAAAGGGGAGAGACGCCCCCCCCCCCTCTCTTTGTTCTTAGCCCGCAAAGGTGTTTCGACACACGCACTTTTTCGGCGAGCGGTTCAGAATTTCTTCGAAGCCCACAGGCCCTCACTCTGTCAAACAAGTAGATGCGGCGATGCGGCCATCGGGCAGGTAAGTAAGGCAAAGCCCCTTCGCCTCCCCTCCCTCTTTAGCCGGGCCGTCCGATCGAACACTTGTTGCAGCCAGTAGGGGGGAGAGGGGGGGGGGGTATGACGAAGGGGAACGTCTCGCAACCCTTCCGTGCGCAGTCGACCCCCCCCCTCTCTCTCTCTCTCTCTCTCTCTCTCTCTCTCTCTCTCTCTGACTGTTACGGAGTGTGATGTGTGCCTGGCGGCGGGAAAGGGAGTGTGGAGAGGAGAGCTGTGGGAGGGCAGCGGTGAAACAGGGTCACGCACCCGAGCAAAAGTGGCCTCGTGAAAGGTAAAGGCGTTCCGTGTACGACTCGTCCGAGCCCATCCCTTTTGGGGAGAGAGGGGAGGGGAGTCGGGGTCGAGCTGTGAGCAGTACTCACGACGCGTCTAGCTCGTGCTCAGGGTGCCCGGTAGGACTGGTAGGACCCCTCCGAATGTATGGCTGCGACACCTCTGCGGGCGACGGTCGGTGAAGTGGCCGCGAGCTTCCAACGCGATATCTTCCTTCCCCTTTCCTCTTTTCTTTATTCTCTTTTGACGCACTCCATGCGAGTTCGCGCTTCAGGCGCGGACTGAAGGGGGGAGGGGGAGCGCGCTACGTTTTACATATATTTGTATCAAAAGTGATATGAAAATATTGCTGCGTAACAAAGTTACAGAATTCTGTAGACGGATTTTCTGCACACGGAAAAAAACCCTCAGCTGCTCTAGCTAAATGTTAGCTGGCTAGACGCTAGCTAAATTTTAAGCTGTTAAAGCTAAACTTTTGCTAGTCAAATATTAGCTGCAGGAACTAATGCTTCCTGCATGATCTGGTTTGGATGACACAATTAGCTCTCTCAACTAATTGGCTGCCGCGCCGCAGCAAATGTTAGCCATGAGAGCTGAAAAGTTAATTAGTGCCTGGGTAGTCAACATAAGCTACACTTGGAGTGGTAAAGGTGTGAACTTTTCTTAGAAAATTCACACGTTGACCCCCCTAAGTGTACGAATGCACTGTAAAATGCTTGCAAACTTTATTCTTTGCAACGTTGCAAAGAATTTGTGAGCATTGTATTGCAAAGAATTAGTTCGTGTTGCAAAGAAGTTCTTTGCAAGCTGGCAGAATCCTTGCAAACAATGTGGTTGCATTGCAAAGAAATAGTTTGTAAGCTTGCGAAGAACTAGTTCGTATTACGATGCTTGAAAATTCTTTGCAAGCTGCAAAGAAAATAGTTTGCAAAACGAACCTATTCTTTGCAAGCATTTTGCAGTGTGGATATTCACACACCTACAAGTGTGCGACATTTACACACTTGCGTTTCCAGTGTATCACAGCTAATCAATAGCTTGTGGACGTTTCTGTGCCGACCCCGTGATGCCTAATTACGTCTTTTGAGGCGTTCAGGGAGCGTTGACTGAACGGACTAGAAATATACTGGCAAACAGGTTTAATGACGAAAACACAGGTTACAAATCACAAAGTTCACTTCAAAGCACTCGCGGGGAATCTTAACTAACGGAAAGTTCTGAAACACAGAAAAGAGTTTACTCAGACACACCAGTAGCAACTAAAGCGGCACACAGTCAACACAGAACGACAAACTCTTAGGAGATCAAAACACGACACGCAACGACTTGAGACGAACTAACGAAAAAGCGGGAACCGGAAGGGTATCAAGGGACAAAAGAGGGGAGGGCGACTGCAGCGCTGCTAGCGAGCGAGGGGGGG
>NW_026267349.1:267165-269042 GCF_000697945.3 Frankliniella occidentalis | reverse complement strand
CTCCCTCCCTCCCTGTGTCGCGTGTCGCTGTAGTCGCCGCAGTCTGGACCCGTTCACCGCCAGGTCATCAAGGGTTGCGATCAAGACAATTTTGTGCTCAGGTACAAAGTCGTCCCTTTGTGGTGGGATCATCTAAATAGTACGGATACAACCTCTCTTAGCGCCTGATGGGTAGACAACAACTTGGCTGTCGTGCATGCGTGTACCGCGGGTTGGCCTACCCTGAGTCTTGCAGGCGCTGAGCTGCTCTCGTAGTTTGTTTGCAGAATGTGTCTGAGATATGCGGACGCAAAATGATTACGTACTTAATGTTATTTAACCGCAAACACGAAGTAAGTGTGGGTCACGGTAGAAACGGTTGCTTGATGTTCATGGACCAAGACACCGATTCAAGAACGCCCCATGTGTTTTTCCCTACCCCCGCGTACTTAAATCGGTGTCCTGGTCCTTGGACATCAAGGAGCTGTTTTTACCGTGGTACACTGTAAAAATTAGTTGTTAAAAAACAGCTCAGTTGTTGACCAACAGCTCAGTTGTTCGAGAACAACAGAAGTTGTTGAAAAACAACTACGTTTGTTGTCAATGCATTGTTAATATTGGACTATTGGGCTCCATTTTGTTTTGCTGACTTTTTTTATTACTGTAACCGGACAACTGTTGCTGTTATTTGACAACCGAAGCTGTTGTACAACAACACGAGTCAGTTAAAAACTTAACAACGAATTTGTTGTTAAGTGACAACAACTTTTTTTACAGTGTATTGGTACAGAACGAGTAAAAAAGAGGAAGGGAAAGATGCCCTAGTGCCTTGGATGTCCCCCTGCTCCATGGGGAGGGGGAGGTGGGAGATGGATCTGCATCTGGGGTGCGCTCGAGGGGAGAGAACGAATAAAAGCCTGTTGCCTGCGTGTTCAGCACCGCTGGCGGGCCCCGGCCAGGCTCCGGCCAGGTAGGGGGAGGTATGGCGCTCCGACCGGATTAACGCCCTTTTCAGCGCACGCCACAACGTGGGAGGAAACGCCTTTACTGGAAGTTAAAGTGTCTTCTTGTTTTGTAACTAAATAATTTGAGAGGTTTATTTAGTGTTATTCTTTATTGTTAGTATTATAAATTGTTCACAAGTGAAAATTTCTGAGAAAACAAATCTCATTATTTGAGAGGGTTCGGTAACATTATTGAGGTAAGATGATTCTCTTTAGCAGCGTAACTGCCAAGTTGTGTACTTCTTGAGCTCGGCCTAAACAGGCCAGGATGGTCATCTCATACTGTCAACACGTAAACACGGCTTCTGCTTTCCACCCCAACCCCGTGCGGTCCAACAGGTCTGAACAAGGCCACGTTGGTTCATGGCGATGCTTTACCGGCCCCATCCCTTACCGCCCTTTCCCTTACCACCCCCTCCCCTAACCGCCCCTTCCCTTACCTCCCCCTTACCTTACAGCCCCCTTCCCTTACCGCCCTTTCCCTTACCACCCCCTCCCCTAACCGCCCCTTCCCTTACCGCCCCACCCTGGCCCGCTTCCCTTCTATACCTGCCGAGCATCTACGTTAAGTAGACCCGCATGGCTCCTTCTCCACTCCATCTGCAGGGTGGAGAACTCAAAGTCCTCCTACCCCTCCACTTCCCATCTCTCTCTCCCTCCCACTGCTGTCTGTCCAGTCGAGCTGACCTAATGATCAAACATTGATGTCCCCTGAGGATCTTCTACGCAGTGTACGCACCACAACACTGCGTGGCTGGGGAGGGGGTGGGGGCTGTGGCTCTTGTGTGGTGCCCCCCCCCCCCCCAACCCAGTGCGAAATAGTTTTCAAGCAGCGTCGAAACGCACTGTCGTGAGTTTGTATTGGACTTACTCTATAGAAATTTCGATTTACCT
>NW_026267349.1:260644-265510 GCF_000697945.3 Frankliniella occidentalis | reverse complement strand
GTGGGGGCGTAACAGGAGACTGCGGCCGTGGGAAGGGGGAGGCTTTCCGTCTTTAATCTACTGTCGGATGGCCATGGACGGGACATGGCATATCTTTGCGGAGACACTTGGAGATAACGACTTGTACCTTACCAACAGCTTATATTATTCCGACTTGTATCTATGGGTTCAAGGTTGGTTATAACCAACACCTTTTATTTTCCCGACTTTTGTCCGCTTTTTGTCTAATCGCGGCTTATTGTTTTGCCATAGGCAATGTCGGCTGACGCGGCCAGCTCGGTGGAGCCGAGGACGGCGCTGGCGCAGGTCAACGGCACCACCTCCACCACGACCATGAGCCCCGAGCTGCGGGAGCAGCTGCGCGTCGAGTTCTTCCGCACCTACGACATGATGACCGGGGTGAGTTCCACGACCTTCGTTTTCTAGGTTTTCTACCACTTCTCGGACTTGCCATACGACGTGCTGGGGAACCGCCGAGGACAATAATAGTGTGTCCCGTGTCATCCGGGGGTATCTAGCGACCAATCCTGACTAATCCGACTAATCCTGGACCGGTCGAAAACGACATTTGCCCCTTGCCAAATTCACAGACTGTGGAACCAGATCGTACATGGTGGCTAACCCCCGCCGTGAATGTTCGGGGTTGTCAAGGGTTCGGGAACCCACTTAGCTGCCATCTTTGAGGACACTGGGTTTAACCGGAAACCGGGATCAGCATGTATGCTCGGCATCGTGCCCCGGCGGAACAGCCTAGTAATCGGACGGCTCCGGCCGGACCGAAAACCTTGGGCCAAAGGAGGCCTCGTGGTTAGTCAAGTCAAGTCAAATTCACAGACAGGCGAGGCTCCATTTGAATTCTCTCGGTATTTGCTCTCTTTCCACGATTCGGTATGTACTCTACACCGCTGTCTCGGGGAGGGGTGGGGCTTGCAGCATCACGGGTCTGGGCTCAACTACACAAACAATAAATGCGCTATGATAGCCAATTACCGCGCTGAAACGCAGACATTCCACCCCCTCCGCGACGGAGTTTCGCGTCGATGAGGGGAGCATGGCAAGGGCAGGGGGCACGCCCGCACCACCCGCACCTCCACCTCTGCCGTCGCCGAGCGCCAAACATCAATGGCGATGTTGGCGGCCGATAAGAGACTCGCGGCGGCGCAGGACTCTACTTAAATAAGGGACCGTTCGGCTGCTGGGCCCCGCTGCGAGCGCGCTGCGCGGTGAGTGGCCGGAGGGGGGGGGGAGGGGTGGTGCTGTGGAGAGCCTAGAGAGCCCTGCTGGAGAGCCTTGCTGGAGAGCCCTTTGGACTGCCGGGTCGCAACGAGCCTGCTGCTCTGGAGAGCGCGAGCGCGCACGGCTCGACGCGGCCTCCTGCGACCCAGTAACCTTCACCGCCGCCCTCCCGCGCGCTCTCCCCTCGCCCGGCTCTCCCGCGGGCTCTCCCGAGCGGCCCGCGACCGCGCCTCCAGGCGAGGCCAAGGGGCGGGCGCCCCCCAGTAGTTGGCGGTGTCGTTAGGAGCCGCGCAAATGGGGGGCTCTTCACAAACGCCGGCATCATCAACATCATCATCCCCTTGAAGAGATATGGAAATTTCAAGTGGCGCCCTCGAGGGGACGGCGGCGGCGGCGGTGTCGGGTCGCTCAAGGCCCTTCCTTACGCTAATCTCTCTGCCTACAGGTGCGCATCGCGGCCACGCTGGGCGGCTTCTTCGGCATGATGGTGCTGCTGGTGCTGTACAAGAGCCGCTGCCGGCCGCGCAAGACGGCCATCAAGGAGGTGCGGCTGGCGGCGGCCAAGGCCGTGGTGGAGGAGGAGGACCAGCAGGAGGCCGTGGCCGCGGCCATCTACATGCAGACCGTGGTGACGGGCCGCGTGCCCCGCCGCAGCCTGGGCGCGCTGTCCGCGCCCGTGGGGCCGGCGGGGGCGTGGGGCCCCCCGGGGGCGGGCGCCGGCCTCAGCCCGCGCGGCTCCGTCGCGTACAGCATCGGCGGCGGCGGGCCCCTCGGCGCGGGCCACGGCCCCCACGGCCTCGTCCCCCGCGCCGCCTTCCTCCGCGGCGGCCGCCCGGCCTCGCTCGACGAGGACGCCCTGGACCCCGTGCCCCTGCCCGTCCGCTTCTCCTCGCTCAGCGGCTGCAGCCTGCTCGACGCCAAGGTCGCCATCTCCTCCGTCAGAAGGTCAGTGTAAAGCACCTTCACTGTCAGCCTGGGTCAGTGTGCGTCAGTTATTTGTGTCAGTGTGTGTCAGTGTTGGCCAGCTTGTGTCAGAGTGTGTCGGGGAGTGCATGCATGCCCAGCACGCGCTGGTCCATGGGGGGCGGAGCGGTGCCCGTGAGCGGCCTCCGGGGCCCGCTTGTCAGTGTCAGGGTCGCTCTCTCCACGGGAAGGACGGACGCTGGGGGGATGCTCACTGCTATATGCTGGCTGTCAAAACATTTCATTAGTCCCGATAGCGGTGGAAGTGGAAGTTCTTCCTTTTACTCCCCTCCCCTCCCCCACCTCCTGGTGCTTCCCGGCCCTGGTGGTCACGGTCATGTGCGTGCCATCCGCAACCGTACCTGTGCAGCAAGCCCACATGGACAGTGGAAAGAGATCAAAGCGAACGCCGTCTGTGTACACGGTATAATCGCGAAAACGATCTTCCCAAACGGATTGCGACAAAAAATAAGCTTGGAACATCGCCATACTGGAAAGAGAAGCAGCAACAGAGGGGTCGATTTAGTATAGTAACCCTGTGAAAGTTTCACTAAACTTTGGCCGGCCTTTGCCGAGAGGTCCCCTACTCGCCAAATCGTTGTACTCGAGGAAAATTACTCGCAATGGACTCGCCAAATACCAGCGGATACTCGCCAATACCCGGATTTTTATCAGAAAAAAAAAATTCACATTGTTATATTCTGCATTTTGGTGCGTTTTCAGAGGTGCTAAATTTTCCAACCCTTCCGCAACTGCAACACCTTCTGCCTCGCACCCTAGGGTGGAGTTGGGCCGGACGGGGCGCGGAGGGGCGGGGTGGTTAGGCAGCCTGGCCACGTCGCTGACGGGCGGGCTGCCGACCCTCCCCACTGCAGGCGCTCCTCGCAGCGCCTCCGCGCACCAAAGAGGCGCTACTCCCTGCGCCGTGCATACCCTGCGCTCGCGGGGTATCGCCTCCGTGGTGACTCTCTGACTCGCTCAACGTTGCCGGCTCCATCGCGATAGGGAGACCTTTTCTGCGTATCATGACTTCATGAATCATGCTAACACACTTTAATTTTTCACTTCTTGCAAAAAAAAATGGCATGCCAAAAAAAGGAATCCATTATTTAAGTATTCTTTCAGAGAATGCCGATTGTTGACTTTCTCGCCATTTTCTTGTGGGTGTCTCCAGCCAAGGTTTCCCGAGTTTTGCCCCTTTAATTGTCAAAATTTGATAAAATCCCAAAATTTAGTCTTTAAAGAGTCCAAAATTATGCTAATAATAGGTTACAGATTTGCGGTCTTCACTCGACCCGAAAATTGGGCCACTGAATTGGTCCGTCGATGTGAACAAAAACATGAAGCTCGAAGCTCAGGACTCCTCCGAACAGATCAAAATGTGAAGTACTGTATCACGGTGCACCGTTCGAGTGATGTCCCATATGATAAAAGTTGAAACAGACGCCTTTTTAATAAGAGTTTTTCGTCTTTCCCCACAAAATTGGCACCATTGCCGTCCTGGAACGTACGAAAATGGAAGTCCTCGAGCAGAGCAGGCTACAGCGGTGACCCAAGGACTAGATTTCCATCCGTAACATAAAACCGTCGTCCTTCAAACGTCTGAGTGGGCGAAGGCCCCTAAAGCGGACATTCACACTCGCCACTTAAAGGCTTTTCCAGGCACGAAAGTTTTACAATGATGAACACTTTGTCAGAAGAACACATCGCCCCTCCCTCCCTCCCTCCCTCCCTCCCTCCCTCCCTCAGAGGCGTCGACAGGTCTAGTTTTCGGGGGGGGGGGGGGGCAAACGACTCGAATGCAAGTTGCCTGCCTACCAGGGGGCATTATCTTCATACGCCTACGCGCACCCTGTAGCCCTGCTCTCAGAACGCCATGCAACAACATGCTGTGGTGTTTTTCCACTCTGAATGTCACCCGACTTTATATTGGGGCTTCTTTGACTGCCAAATGCTTGGAGGAGGCCACACAGGTTTCGCTGGCGGAGGCGCCGGACCGGGCCGACGCCCGGCATGTTTGTACTGCTTGCGGCGTGACCTTCTGGAGGTCACATCGACCCCTCCGTGAGCGCGAGAGGTGTCGGGCGCAGGCAGTTACAGCGACATTTTCTCTGAGTTGGCATGGTCTTCACAAAATTACGCTGTCACTGGAAAAACAAAGGTTTTACCTCCTAATGACTTTTAAGGGAGCTATAGTGAAAAAGTGCCTCTACAAAGGTGCTACTGACTCCCCAAGGTGCTATATTTTCAGCAATTTTACTGCTTTCTTGCTGAGGCACAAGTGCAGTAGCACATTTAAAATGTGTTGTGTAGCACCTTTGTTTTTCCAGTAGTTGTAGTCTGAAAAACAAGCAGGCCCGCCCTTCACTTCGATCCGCTGGCAGCTCCGTTCGGCAGGGGACGGGCCCTCTTGGCCTATGCCGGCGGCGTTTGGTCGGACCTGCGGCCCGACCCAGGTCCGTAATCACTTTATCATTTTCTTAGGGAAGCTCTCGGGTGGGTCTGCGGCCCGACGATTTTTGCCCCTCTCGACACAGGAAAATGATGTACCGGTGTGACACCGAGACTACAATCCACCCAAAATACGGGGTGACCTGCCTGGCCTCCGGCGTGCCGAAAAAGAATACCGAAAACACATGGCCTTAAATAATGTCTTTATTAAAGCTT
>NW_026267349.1:243340-250779 GCF_000697945.3 Frankliniella occidentalis | reverse complement strand
CCCCCCCTTAGACAAAACAGTAGTACACAAAATGGTAGCTAATAATTAAAAGGACATGGCATCCTCAAGGTTAAAGATACAGAATGTAGTTACATGTACAAATACAAACGCTGGACATGTTTCATTCATGCAATTTTCTGTGTCATGAGACCACTCACCACAAAATAGATTGGAAATGTTTTACTAAATTCTATCTCATAAACAATTTTCATGTCCTGAGACTAATTAAAAATTATAAAGAATAAACTATACTTCATCACAATTTGTAGTACATTAAGAGTTCTGTTAAGGCAAATATCACACAAAATCTTACTCCTCCCAAGAAATCTGTTAGGAACAGAACTAGATTAATTTAAGAAGATCACAAAATATAAGATTTATTCCAATTACCCAACAATACTCACCTTTGCTATCAACTGAAAAAGTACTTGGATTTCAAAACTTCAGTCAGATCAAAGTCCCCTTTCGGGGGGACTGCAGAGAAGAGTCTCCTGAGCCGTCGCTCTTCAACTTCTTTGATAGAATAAGCTTCATTGTCATCACCTTCATAGTCATAGCTGTTCATTAAAGATGATTCAAATTATGTCAGTGGACATCTTAAGTTAATTTTTAATTGACATTATGAAATTTCAAGTATATGCCTGCTTACCCCTCTTCTGAACAATATTTCTGCATCAAGAATTCTGATAGATCCCCCATAATATTCTTTGAATGTAAAGCTACAAATTGTTCTCGACAAATCTTTAAAGGAAAAAGCAAGCACAATGTCAGTTCTGGATCTTCACTTTGGTACAGTATACGTTAATGTTAATAAGCATGAATTACCTTACTCATGGCAGCCACATTCTTAGGATGTACCCAATAACAATCATGAACAGAAATGAAAGGAATTTTTGCCTGCTCACAGTACAAACTTGTTAGCATCATGTGGCAAGAATCCAAGGAGTGAATAAAGTTTGGTGAAAATGCATTGCGATTTTTTTGGTTAATGGGCGTCCTGAATAAAATACACAAAATAATTAATGCAACAGAAATAAATGGCAATGTTAAGGTATGATTGATAGAAGATTACCTTGTTGCATAAAAACTATTTAAAGTATTCTCATTTACATCCTTCAGCGACTTCTTCAAAGAAAAGTTTTTGAAATACGGTTGAACTACAGGTAGCCCTAAAGGAGTAATCCACCTCACTGGTTCATTCCTGGACTTCACAATGGCAGTGGCACACTCAGTCAACCAATCCTACACAAAATGAATAATAAAACTTCCCAGATAGAAAATAATGTATCCAGTTAAAATACTTGACATATACGTATAAAATTTTACCTGTATATTCCTACTTGAAGTGAACATTTCACCAAGACTACTAAAAACTAACTTTGTTAAGTAAGCAGAAGCTTGAGAAAGCTTGTCCATTGGGTAATTTAGATCTAAAAAGGAAGCAAACAAATACAATTAATACAGTAACTTCTTTGGCCACAATTTAAAAAGGCACAACTAAATTGGTAGTATACCTTTTAACTGGCCACGAATTTGCAGCTGAGCTCCATGCACAGTGACTCCATAAACGGTAGTCATCACAGTTTGCTTGACAACTTTTCGAATCACAAAACCTTCAAGGCTCAGGGCTAAAGCATTGCCATTTGCAGCATCATGTGCTCTCTTTTGCTCAACCTATCAGGAAAATCAACCAAGTCAGTCGTTAAGTATAATTGACAGGTAAAAACATATCACAGTTCACAACAGAAATAAAATTTCTGAAACATACACTGCTGGCCACACACATGTAAACATCAGAGGGCTTGTCTGTGTCAACTAAATTGACAGATTGCGCCCCAAGTGAGTCGCGGCCGAGCGCCGCATAATGTTGCAGGCCATTGCAAGACCCATCTTGGTGAACTGGATAATGACTGATGAAATTTTCTGGGTCGCCACTTGCAATGGCGGCAGCAATTTCCTTGCACGCTGCCAGGGTCTGCCAGGGATACTCTGAATCAATCCACCATCTTTCACCCTAAGAAATAAAAGACTCTGGATTAGCTGTTTCACACAAGTTGAGTCAATGGGCTCTTTGCAAAATGTATTGCTTACAGTGAGAGGCTTCTCCGCAGAATCGAGAATTTTTGGCATGACTTCATCTGCATAAGCCAGTCTTGCAACAAGAGAATCTTTGTTCATATTTCCAATCAAATTTATTGTATGAAGCTGTAAAAATAAGTTTTATGAGAGTTTACAATCGCTGTAGATCTAAATGTCAGTTTTGGTAACTGAAGTTTCACCTTTAACCAGTTCAAGCCATCAGGGCCAAGTTTTTCTCCCTTTGCAAAGACAAGTATGGAGCGAGCCATATCATTACTCATATGTTGTAGGTGAGGACAGACAGGATAAACACGCCCTCGGAAATCCATATTGTGCGGTAACCAGAATATACGGTCACGAAACTAAGAAAAAAAAACAGTAACACAAGGGAAATTAAAAATCCTGCAGAAGTAAGAAATATGGTATTCAGATCTCTGAAAAAATATACCTCATGTGCAATAGACAACTTGTATAGTGTATCACACCAAAGACTGTACGTTGCAGCATTTTCTTGTCTGATATGGGCTCGCTCTTTACTGATTTTCACTCTTTCAGGCAATGGAGAGTCTTTCGGCATTGCTGGCTCAGCAATAGATGCTGATGGTGGAAATGGAATATCTAATTCTTTGCTGCCACCAGTGTTGAAAACTTCAGTAATAACATCGAGAACCTGGAAAAAACGATAGAAATTGCACAATACAGACAAAGGGACAAAACAACAGATAAGAAAAAAAGAGAGGAACATGTTGAGAAAATCTTACAGGTTGATTTACTTTCCATGGAATGGAACCAAGCTGATTGAGAGAATCAAAGCAAGGATACAGTTGTTGAGTAGGAACACTGATAATATTTTCATCTAATACCTCTTCACCAACACGGGATTCAGGTGCCCTGTTAACAGTGGGAGAAAAGTGAAATCCTGGGAAAAACCATTACACATCCCAGTTCAGAGAAAAGACAAATAAACTTAAATTACCTCTGCAGTGGAGGAGAAGTGAGAGGGTAAACACCAATCGTGGTTGATACCCAAGGTCTAGGGGGGCACATCATTGGCAGTTCCTCAGGATCCATGGACAGATAAGGTTGCACTTTTGTGGGGAATATGTGGTAAACAGATGGGTGCATCTTCAGCTGTTTCTGGTAGCCCCTTGTTGTCTTCCGAAACACAACATACAGAGCTGGAACCATGTGAGGTGTACTGTTTGAAGAACCTATGTTTGCGTCAACTTTCACATCTTTGAGTAAAATACTGTACATGAACTTTCCAATTTTGCTGATCATGTCAGGATTCCATTCACGACAAATAGAGTTGATAGCTGAATCATCATAATCCACAGTACGAATAACACTCTCCCAAATCTCTCTAGGATTTGATGGACCTTCAGGAAAGCTATCTGGGTTGGCATACCATTTGCAATAATCAATATATGCTTGCCTTGCTTTGCCCTTAATGCCGTATTTTTCAAGAACTTGCATATCATAAAGTTCTTTCACACGCCTTCCAAGGGCACGCTCTGCAACCGTAAAACCAACAGATTGCTTCTCAGAATCATCAAGCCTCTTATAAACTTCTTGAATGATGATATCAACAAAAGTTTCCACAGGTAAGCACTCTAAATATGCTGGGAGTTGGTATGAGCCTTTATCTACCTTCACAGACCTTAGACCACTTTTGTAACCCTCTGCAATTGTTTCTCTCCACTGATTTTCAATCTGCTTCTGTGCCTCCAATAGCTTTTCACTTTCTGATTGTGATAATTGGCAGGCAATATTTTTAACCCTAAACGTATTTGAACTGCAAGCCTGAAATTGTTCATCAACTAATTCTTCAACACATTCATCTGTGAGAAGTCCAGTTGCTGGTGAAAAGTAGCGAGGAGCCTTTGCTTGATTTACGTCATTCAAGGGTTTCAACACATCAATGGAGTAGTCTTGTTGAGGCACAATGGAAGCAGATGTCTCTGGAGCAACTAAATCAATAGCTTTCATTACCTTTTCAATGAGAAGGTTACGTCCTCTACAATGAGCAACCAGGTCTTCAACACTTATCCCATCATTTATCATGGTTTCATAAAGATTCATGATAATACTTAGATTTGCATCATTTTTTGGAACTCTACTCAGCAAGTCAAAACACTTTACGAATGATTCCTTTGACAGAGGGCTGTTCATATCTCTTGCAAGGGATATAAGATGAATAACACTAACCAATTTGCCTTCTAAAACAGCATTTACAAAAAGAGGTTCTAACATAATGCTCCGGCAAGGAACATCTGAGAAGAGTCGAAGTCCATCCTTGGCATACCGGAGTGCATGTTGCATTTTTCCAGCAGTAACACAAACATCAATATAAGCTGTTCTTCTAAGTATCTTTTTCTTCCTACTAGCGTCGGTTCGCTTAGCCAAAACTTTGGCCTGAATTTCCTGCTTCTTCAATTCTACTTCCATTCTTTTTATTGATTTCTTCGTGGGGGGAGCTTTATTTTCCAATTTCTCTTCATGTTTTTCTTTCAAAGGATCTGCTTTCTTGACAGTACTAATTTCAGGAGAATGGTCAGTGTCTGGATTTTCTGATGTCTGATCGAAGTTTACGGGAAGTGGGGCTACTGAAGAATTGTGATTGAAAATATTAGGATGGCTAAAAGATTCATGTGTTAGAAATTTGTCTCTAATTAGTCCACTAAACATTAACTCAGCGGCAGCATTGGAGAGCTCCGCAGTTTGGCTTGTGCTCGGACTCTCTCTGGAGGCTGACGGGGGAGCAGGAGTGTTCTGTAGAATCGCATCAACCATTTTAAAGGATGCAGATGGGGGTAACATTATAGTAACACCAACATTTGATATTCTTGAGCCTTTGAATGCAGGTGAAGACGGAGAACTGGTGATGAAAGATCTGTGATCAACATCTTTTCCTGTAACCTCCTTGGAATCAAGGATTGTGATTCTCATTTTCCTTTTAGATTTAGGTAGACTCGCAACTGGTGGAAAAAATTAAAGATAAATGGAAAGCAATTTTTAAGAGCATCATAGTTTTACAGTTGGAGAAAACAATGCACGCTCATTACCGTCAGTTCGAGAAGAGTTTGTTAAACCAGGTACCACAAGCCTATACATTTTCTTTCTGGTTACATTTACAATTCGTTCGGGTTTAGCCCAGGTAGAGTGAATCCTTGAATGTCCCCCTCTTCCTGAAAAATTATAAGATGGGTAACTATATTTGTCAAGCAAAAGTGCAGTAATTTACAAAATTAGCTGTTAGAGGATCCTCTCGAGAGGTTATGTGTGACACTATGGAGAAAAGAGTCACCAGTAAAGACACGAAAAGACACATACAACAGTGACTTGCCTTAGCCTGATCAAGCGGCATAACAAGAAAATAAGTGTCATTGATGAGTGACAGGCCCAAAGCCAAAATCAAAGGCATTTCCAAAACACAAACATTACCAGTGAAGGGCGGGCACGATGATGTTCTGTTGCATAACGTACAAGTACGGGTGTACTGTATTTCTCTCGGCCCATTGGGTGAGTTGATGTGGCCGACATTTAGTTTTTTGACTCTTAGAAAACGATGCATGTTTACATATCAACTCGATTTAAGATTGGTGAGAGAACGTCGAACATGTGCGGGTCCCACTGGTTCATCACCACAGGAGTGTTCTGCTTCTGCTTCTGCTAGAAAAGAAAAACAAAACCGAAGGGCGAGAGACGCACACGGGAGTATCAGAGGTATCAGATTGAAAAGACAAGGGAACGCCAAAGTGCGGGAAAGTTCAAACATGTTTTTTCCCATCGTACTTTCATTTCAGCTGTGTAAAAGGTGTAATCGGTATCGTTTATGTTCTGCACACCTGCTATTTTTCTTCCTCCGCTAGCAAGTACTCGAGGTCAGTGGTTCAAATACAGCGAGAGAATATCATTTTTTTTCCCCAGTCCGCGGGCCTTCGCGAACCTTCCGTCGGCTCGGGTTGCTTTGGTATGGTAGCATCCTTGTGATTCCACACAGCACTACAGGGTGGTCCACAGACCCCTTCCTTTATTTTGCCTATACTGTACCGCATGCAGGCGTGCGGACGGGTTGCATACTCGCATGGAGCCATAAGGCGCCGTGGTGAGCGACGGTAGGCAAGCCCGCCCGCACGCCTGCATGCGGTACCGTATAAGCAAAATAAAGGAAGGGGTCTGTGGACCACCCAGTATATTGTACCTCCGTGCTTATCACACTTATGAGTGTGTGAGAGTGAGAATGTCACCCATTGGTGACTCGCATCAGGTGGGAGAAAGGGGAGGAGGAGAATAGTCACTGCGGAATCACCCTTCATGAGGGGCGCCCTTCTCTCATGGTGGTAGGGACGGCGGCGTCGGTCGGCACTGTCCCTACTAGCCAGGCCGCCGCCATGTGTTTGTAAAAGCGGCCCCGAGGGCCTGACTAGGCCTGACCTAGGTGACCCACCCCCGCCGCCCTCCGCCCCGCCGCAACCCGCCGCTGATGGGTCGCGGGTGATTAGGACCTCGGCAGCGCGTAGGGGGCGCCAGGAGAGACGGGGCCCAGGCTCGAGTGACCTAGGCTGACCCCGAGCCGGGGCCACCACCACCGCGGGGGCGCTCGGCTCGGCTGGCTCGGCGCGGCTCCATATGCTGGGCAGGGGCCGCCCAGGGCCGCCCCGCGCCTCCGCCCCACCAGCCCGCCCGCCCTCCGCCGCGGGCCCCGTAACAGCAAGCCCTGCAGGACCAGAGGGTAGCCTCGCTACTCCTCCCCTACAGGACGGCGTAGTGCTATCGACCCGCGCGGGGAGGGGTGCGCGCGGGGGTGGGCGCGTGACGTCACCCTACTCCACCACCACCAGGCGCCACCCGCCCCAGCCACTGCTCTGGCCAGTCGCGACGCGAGGCGCGCCCCGTCCGAGCGCCGTCCGCCGTGTCGACGCGCCCCTCGCAGCCCCCTTGGAGGGCGTCTCGCTCGTGTCGAGGGCCGCGGCCATGGTCTAGCGTGGGCGCCTGCAGCGACCTGGTGAGTAGTAAGCGTGTGTCCCTCGGCCTCCTGCTCATCCCCTCCTCGTCCCGGACGGCGCGGATCCTCTCCCGAGGTGCGCGACGGTCGTCCGCTCGGACCTGACTCCGCGGGGCCCTGCCCTATCGATTCCATTGGTCACGGTGAGGCCCCGCGGGCTCGGCCCGTGGCCCCCGCGGCCCCCGGGTTGCACCCCCCGCGGCCAGCCCCGCGACGAGGACTCCCATCTTGGAAAGGTTTGCAGCAGGCCATATGCGTGCGAAAACAGAGGGCTTCTGGAAGAGGCGCGGGGTGGGTGGGGCGGCGGTGCGGGGGCGCGCGCAGCCCCCCGTGGTTCCCGTGGTGCACCCCC
>NW_026267349.1:240317-243290 GCF_000697945.3 Frankliniella occidentalis | reverse complement strand
GGGGGGGGAATAGACAAAAATATGAAAAAGTCGCCGTCTTGTGTTTGCCTGACCATGTTCCCTGTGCAACATGGTAATCCATGGTTACCATGAGACACCATGGTTAAAGGTTGGGAAAACTATGGTTGAGAAACCGGAAACCGTAATCCATCGTCAAGTTACCATGTTCGTTATTATGACTCCTAGTGAACAAGATAACTATGGTTACCCATGGTTATTTTGGCCTGGGCTCTCGTTCCCTGCGCACAGTAGAGAATGCGTCATGAAAATAATAAAAAAAAATCATATCGTCCAGTCAAGGCCGGATGTCTGATTCTGGTGGTGTGGAGAGCTCGTATTGCAGTCCCGCCTGTTTCCTCTTGCTTATCAGCCCGCGCTTCCACTGTAATCTCTATGGCAACACATTTGTGACCATACTTGGCGACATTCCCTTTTTGGCGACTTCTCTTTTTTTGTCGCCAAACTTTCCCAAATAAATGTGTCGCTAAATTTTGGTCACACGTGCCATAGAGATTACAGTGTCGGTGAATCGATCGTCGTATTCTGTGCCCATGACGAGCCCATGGCGGGCGAGGAGGGTCTGAAATTCCGTGACCCTTCTAGCTATAGATAAAGCTTGGGTCGGGGGTCTCAAACTCGCGGCTCGCCTGGCCGGGTGACGCGGCTCTCGGCGAGCCTGAGCGTTCGGGTCGAGCTGGACTCGCCGGGAGCCGCGAGTGGCCCGGGGGCCAGGCCAGGGAGCTGTGAGGTCACCATGAGGACCGAGGGTACTGGCTAATTACTAGTGTGGCGAGGCTGCAAATATGGAGACATCTTTCCTCTGACGATGTTCTTTTCCGGCGGTCTCGCTGCGCAGGGCCTCCATGCTGCCGAACCCGCCGACGCGCCACCTGCACCAGCGGCTGCACCTTCACCAGCAGCGCCACCAGCAGCACCGACGCGAGAGCAAGCTGCTGCAGGACCAGCGCCTGGACCTGCTGCGGCCGCGGCTGCAGGCTGCGCCGCCGCCGGGCCCGGGGTCGCCGTCGGCGTCCCTGGCGGGCTCCCTGGCGGCGCTGGGACCCCCTTGCCCGGCGGGGCCCGCCATCCGGACCAGGGACGCCGCCAAGCCCAAGGGCGGCGGCAGGGCGAGGTCGGCCTCCCTGCACGCGGGCGCGGGCGGAGCCGCGGGGGGCCAGGGTCAGGGCCAGGGTCAAGGCCAGGCTCCCCCGGGGGGCCGCAGACACAGCCAGGCGCGCGCCGCCAGGAAGGCGTTGACCGGGGGCCCCGGCCAGGGGCTTTCTCCCTTCCACCCGCGGGGGGCCTTCGCGCTGCGGACGCCACTGGGGGTAAGTACCTGCAGCCGCGGGGGGCACCCCGTGCTGCGGACGGCGCTGGGCGTAAGTACCTGCGGCCGTGGGGGGCACCCCGTGCTGCGGACGCCACTGGGGGTAAGTACCTGGCCCCAGGCCGTGCGGCCGTGGGGGGCACCCCGTGCTCGCAGTTACTCCATGGTGTTGCGCCTCCCACCCGCAGGTGATCGACTCCTCCCCCGAGCTGGCGGGCAGCCCTGCCGGCAGCATGGCCAGCATGGGCAGCCAGGCCTGCCCGCGCGGGGGGCCACCTCCACCGCCGCCCCCGCCGCCGGGGGCCGGGGCGCTGTCTGCTGACGCCAACGACTCCAACTCGTCGTCCTGCCTCGTGCTGCCCTACGGCGCGCCGTGCGAGTCCTTTGAGCTGGCCGAGATCGCTTACGGCGAGGCAGCAGCACCTCTGGCGAGGATCGCGACTCTCGAGACGGCCTCCATCAGGTGAGTCGGCGGCCAGGGTGCGGTGGCGCCGAGCTCGCCCTCGGTGCTCATGCAGAACCCGCCTGTTCTGCGCAGGGATGGCGACGGCGTCCTGGACAGCGGCTCCGACTCGGTGTTCGGTGTGCCGCCCACGCAGCACGGCCAGGCCCCGGACACCGCGGACCAGGCCGACACCGGCGTCGACACGGGGCAGGACGCGGACACGGACCAGGACGCCGACGGACAGCTGTCCACGGACTCGAACGGGTCCGGGAGCTCCACGCCCCACCAGGTCGTGAGGCACAAGCCTCGCCTCTACGTGCTTCCCGTGGGCATGGCCCCCGTTTCCGGGTGAGTGTAGGCTGTAGGCACAGCACAAAGAGCACACAGTCCGAAGACTGCACTCGACACCGTCTGGTCAATACCCTCGCAGCCAGCGTCCACACGGAGATGGATCGGTTGCGAATCGGCTGGACTGCTCGTGGTAATGCAACCCCAATCCAGCCACCTCGCCGGGGCTCAGGCGTCTCAAGGGAGCACCAACACCGAGCTGCGCGGGCAGGGCAAAGAGAGTAGAGAAGCTATAGTAAAATTTCCGAAAAAGTTCAAGTTTTTCGAAGGAAAAAAAAGCAAGCACTTTTTAGAACCTTTCGAAAACTACACAGGTGCATGGACGAGGGAAGGTGTAAATGGGCCATCATAGAAAACAGGGGGGTTTCTTACGTCATCTCATTGATTTATTTGCAAGTTCTCTTCAAACAAACATTGGTTTTAAAACTTAAAAGCCAGAATAGTACGCGTCCTCCTTTGGGTAGAGGTGACCAAAGCTGCGGTAGTAGCGGCTGGGGCTGTAGTAGAAGTTGCGCTTGGGGTAGTATTCGGAGTCGAAGTAGTTGCCGAAGCGGGGGTAGTACTCGCTGGGGTAGTAGCGGCTGGAGACCGGCAGCGCAGACTCAGAGTAGAAGCGCTTGGAGATGGGGAGCTCGCTGGAGTAAGAGCTGGCGATAGGGGCCTTCTCGTAGAAGCGGCTGGCGGGGAACTCAGTGGAGTAAGAGCTGACGGTGGGGGCCTTCTCGTAGAAGCGGCTGGCAGGGAACTCAGTGGAGTAAGAGCTGACGATGGGGGCCTTCTCGTAGTAGCGGCTGGCGGGAAACTCAGAGGAGTAAGAGCTGACGATGGGGGCCTTCTCGTAGAAGCGGCTGGC